>NC_064923.1:83396628-83699658 GCF_023897955.1 Schistocerca gregaria
GTTGCAACAACCGCGTTTAAATGGCCAACACACAAAGACAGCACAACGTCCAGTGGAAATCTGTAATTATAAGAATTATGCAAATCATTTGTAGGCAATCCACTACCGATCAGACAGTGACGCATTTATTGCAGCAAATTCCCACTGTTTCTCTGATAACCTATCGCTGTACACATACGTCCTGATTGTACTGGAAGTATGAAGGTAATATCGGAGTACCGTAGACGCCCATACCGGTGATTTACGCAGTTCGGAATTTCGCTGGCGTCCCGAGTGCCTGCAGTAACACTCTGCGCCGACCCCAGCAGTCGTGGCCCCACTGGCTGTCCTGGGGGAGCCGTGTTGGTGCAGGAAGCGCCGTGCGTGCTCAGCCATTGTTCGCGCGCGCGGCTGCATTGTCTGCTGGCGCTGCTGACTCTGATTTATTTCCGCCCGTGGCGCAGCTCGCAGGATTCCTGCAGAGCCGAGGCGCCCAGACAGAAGCCGGCGCCGGTTAAATTACCAAAATCTGTTTCCGTGACGAACGCCCGCCGTCCAGAACTTCCGCGGCAATCACGTTCTCGATTAACTGCGAAAGCTGGCGGGCAGGTATAAACTTTGTCCGCGGCGCGGGACGTGGCTGCTAGGGTCGGAAAGGAAAGGAACAGCGCGGGAACAAGTGGGAGCCAATCTCCGCTCTCTACCCTCGCCAAGTCTTTGGAAGTCCTCTTACGAGTCACTTCTCACTGCAGTGCGAGTGCAGAGACCGAGAATTCAGTGATCTTATTGTGCCTTTCTCGCTGGTTTGGTCAGTAACTATCTCTTTTTTGCCAAGAAAAGTATCTATTCCATTTAGGCTGGTCGAAAGATGAGATGCAGGTCCGTGAGGTGACGCAGGGTGACTCACGGTGAGTTTTTGCGAACCACACAACTGAATGGTGCTGCACACGTTAGAGCGCAGCGTGACGTGACGCAGTTCCTGCGCTTGGTGACCCTGCGGGCCGCAGTCTCCTGTAAGCAGTTCACTGCGAGGCTCACTGTGGTTCTGGCTGTTGGTAGTTCGAAATGGAAGGAAAGCTAATTGAAGCCGTACGTGTTCGCAAAGTTCTGTATGATACAAGCCATGAAGATTACTTGAAAACGAATCTGAAAGCTGAGAAGTGGGAGGAAGTGGCCAACGAAACGTACATACGAAATGGTACAGGGTGTTTCAAAAATGACCGGTATATTTAAAACGGCAATACAAACTAAACGAGCAGCGATAGAAATACTCCGTTTGTTGCAATATGCTTGGGACAACGGTACATTTTCAGGCAGACAAACTTTCGAAATTACAGTAGTTACAATTGCCAACAACAGATGGCGCTTCTGTCTGGGAAACTTTATAGTACGATATTTTCCACATATCCACCATGCGTAGCAATAATATGGCGTAGTCTCTGAATGAAATTACCCGAAACCTTTGACAACGTGTCTGGCGGAATGGCTTCACATGCAGATGATATGTACTGCTTCAAGCTGTTCAATTGTTTCTGGATTCTGGCGGTACACCTAGTCTTTCAAGTGTCCCCACAGAAAGAAGTCACAGGGGTTCATGTCTGGCGAATAGGGAGGCCAATCCACGCCGCCTCCTGTATGTTTCGGATAGCCCAAAGCAATCACACGATCATCGAAATATTCATTCAGGAAATTAAAGACGTCGGCCGTGCGATGTGGCCGGGCACCATCTTGCATAAACCACGAGGTGTCGTCTAAGGCAATTTGTACCGCCAAAAATTCACGAAGAATGTCCAGATAGCGTGATACAGTAATCGTTTCGGATCTGAAAAATGGGCCAATGATTCCTTTGGAAGAAATAGCGGCCCAGATCAGTACTTTTTGAGGATGCAGGGACGATGGGACTGCAACATGGGGCTTTTCGGTTCCCTATATGCGCCAGTTCTGTTTATTGACGAAGCCGTCCAGGTAAAAATAAGCTTCGTCAGTAAACCAAATGCTGCCCACATGCATATCGCCGTCATCAAACAACTATATCGTTAGGCAATTTGTACCGCCAAAAATTCACGAAGAATGTCCAGATAGCGTGATACAGTAATCGTTTCGGATCTGAAAAATGGGCCAATGATTCCTTTGGAAGAAATAGCGGCCCAGACCAGTACTTTTTGAGGATGCAGGGACGATGGGACTGCAACATGGGGCTTTTCGGTTCCCTATATGCGCCAGTTCTGTTTATTGACGAAGCCGTCCAGGTAAAAATAAGCTTCGTCAGTAAACCAAATGCTGCCCACATGCATATCGCCGTCATCAAACAACTATATCGTTAGCGAATGTCTCTTGTGCAGCAATGGTAGCGGCGCTGAGGGGTTGCCGCGTTTGAATTTTGTATGGATAGAGGTGTAAACTCTGGCGCATGAGACGATACGTGGACGTTGGCGTCATTTGGACCGCAGCTGCAACACGGCGAACGGAAACCCGAGGCCGCTGTTGGATCACCTGCTGCACTAGCTGCGCGTTGCCCTCTGTGGTTGTCGTATGCGGTCGCCCTACCTTTCCAGCACGTTCATCTGTCACGTTCCCAGTCCGTTGAAATTTTTCAAACAGATCCTTTATTGTATCGCTTTTCGGTCCTTTGGTTACATTAAACCTCCGTTGAAAACTTCGTATTGTTGCAACAACAGTGTGTTCCAGGCAGTGGAATTCCAACACCAGAAAAATCCTCTGTTCTAAGGAGTAAACCATGTTGTCCACAGCACACTTGTACGTTGTGAACAACACACGCTTACAGCAGAAAGACGACGTACAGAATGGCGCACCCACAGACTGCGTTGTCTTCTATATCTTTCACATCACTTGCAGCGCCATCTGTTGTTGAAAATTGTAACTACTGTAATTTCGAAAGTTTGTCCGCCTGAAAATGTACTGTTGTCCCAAGCATATTGCAACAAACGGTGTATTTCTATCGCTGCTCGTTTAGTTTTTATTGCCGTTTCAAATATATCGGTCATTTTTGAAACACCCTGTAAGTTGCATTGTAATTCGTTGTTAACATTCTACATTGACATTGTTAAAACTCTGTAGCAAATTGTCGTGATGTGCTCTGTCCTGGTTAAATGTTTATCAGAAAAGATGCCTAGGTTCCTTACAATATCATTCCTTACTAGCGTGTAGTCCTCCATATCTACTAGTGAAAGATTCTGTTTCTGCTAATGTCTGTATGCGAAAATACGGTTTGTGTTAATTGATAATAATGAAATTTGCCCACTTCTTGCTATATATACAATAGCCCTGGCGACAGCAAGGGCTTTTCTCACCAGATACTCTTCCCGATTCTGAACTTATATCTATTAACATAGCAGAAGTATTCGCCATCTCTGCCAGAGCCAAAGTTCCTTAGCAAACTGCGTATTGAAACTGCGATCCAACTTGCGATGATTGTCGCCGTGACTCACGCTGCCGTGAGGAATTTGGCGTGAGCCCCCCTGCGTCACCTCACGGGCCTGTGTCTCATCTAGCGGCCCGCCTTAGCGTCTTTGTTATTCATTATACACTGACGGAAAAAAATCGCAGCACCAAGGAGTAGTTTTGCGGCGTAGATGAAAGTTGGTAGGCGTGTTTCTACATCTGAAAGATGATGCCTACTCAAATTTTTCCCGTCACATAAGAGTGGTGCTAGAAGCGCCTCTAAGGGGATGTAAATCAGGTTAGCTTTAAATACACGCTGTAAAAGTCGTGAGAGACAGTTGTCTTTGAGAGAGGACGTGGTGAGTGGATGTTTGTCAAGAATACCTTTAAGGAGACAAATACTCCATTATCGTCACCTCGCCCGCCCTGGTTGGCCGTGCGGTCTAACGCATGGCTTTCCGCCCGGGAAGGAGCGCGGGTCCCCGGCACGAATCCGCCCGGCGGATTTGTGTTGAGGTCCGGTAAACCGGCCAGTCTGTGGATGGTTTTTTGGCGGTTTTCCACCTACCTCTGCGAATGCGGGCTGGTTCCCCTCATTCCGCCTCAGCTACACTATGTCGGCGATTGCTGCGCAAACAAGTTCTTCACCTACACGTACACCACCATTACTCTACCACGCAAACATAAGGGTTACACTCGTCTGGTGTGAGACGTTCCCTGTGGGTGTCCACCGGGGGCCGAACCGCACAATAACCCTGGGTTCGGTGTGGGGCGGTGGATGGGTGAAGTGGACTGCGGTAGTCGTTTTGGGGTTGTGGACCACTGCGGCTCATCCCCACCTCGCTGACTTTGAATGAGGTCGCGTAATGGGGCTACGAGAAGCTGGCTGTGCCTTCTGCGATATTGCAGAAAGACTTAGCAGGTATGTAGCCACTGCAGATGATTGCTGGCGGCGGTGGTCTTTGGAATGTGGGGTCGCAAGAAGACCGGATCTGGACGATCAGGTGACACCACCGATAGGGAAGACCATCGTGTTCGGCATAAGGCTCCGGAGCACCGTACTGCATCTGCAGCAGCAATCTGAGCAAATGTTGGTACTACAGTGACACAAGGAACTGTTACAAATCGGTTACTTTAAGGACAGCTCCGGGCCAGATGTCCTGCAGCGTGCGTTCCACTGGACCCAAACCACCGCCGTATGTGACTTCCCTGGTGCCAAGCTATAGCTCATTGGAGGGAAGGGTGGAGGTCTGTTGTGTTTTTCTGGTTCTGCCTCGGTGCCAGTGATGGTCGTGTCTTGATTAGAAAGAGGCCAGATGAGGGCCTGCAACCAACCTGTCAGTGTTTGACACTCTGGACCTAGACCTGAAGTCACGGTCTGGGTTGCGGTTTTGTATAGCAGGAAGAGCACACTCTGCCAATTTGTACCTCAGTATGATGATTCGACCTGTTATGCTGCCGTTCATGAACAGCATTCCAGCGGGTGTTTGCCAACAGTATAACGCTGGCCCACATAGCACTGTTGTTACTCATGCTCTAGAGAGGCTCGACAGTCATGTTGCCTTCGCCTGCTCAACAATCAGATCTGCCTGCAATCGAGAACATATGGGAGCTCATCGGACGACAACTCCAGCATCACCCACAAACATCAGCCGACTCCGCTTTGACCGACCAGATGCAACAGGCATGGAACTCCATCTCACAAACTGACATCCGCCACCTGCACAATGCAATGGATGAACGTTTGCATGCTTGCATTCAACATTCTGGCGGTTACATTGGTCATTAATGTACCAGTATTCCCCAACTGCAATGGTTTATCTCGCGCTTAGATTAATCTGTGATATTACAATATTAATCACTTAAATATGTTACCTAGACAAATATATTCCCAAAATTTCATTATTCTACCTTAACTTTTCTTTGCACTGCGATTTTTTTCTGCCAGAGTATTAGTGATAAGTTGGGTCTACTGCCATCATTAACTAACATAAAAATGAGAAGTGTTATATACACTGCGTATCATAATTAGTAGCGAAAACTGGTAAGAGAAGAAAAAACGATCTGCTAACCAAAGTTCCGCTGACGAACCTTTTGTTCTATGCCGCCAAAGACTCCAGTATGAAATATGGGCTTCGTTAGTACAGCTGCATTTGCAATGTAAGCTATTCGTTTGAGTCCCTATCTAAGTCGGTTCAAATTTAATCCATAGTCCGTGGTTGGGGAATATGGTACGTGCAAGATGGGGCACCAACAAATGGCAATTATCTACCAGACTGCGTGTCTGCATGCCCGTGACGTTTGAAATGTGTTCACTTCTGTTACTGTCTATTTCTAACTGTGTCAATTCACCCTGTTAATTATGATGCACCTCGTACAGTGCGGGCAAAATAAAAGTGGCTCAGAAAGTACTTGATGCGCCTTAAGCTCGGCAACACAGTTTACGCCCTGTGCCCTGGGTGACAAAGGATGCAAGTTGGGTTGCCTAGCTTAAGGCGCATCAAGGTAGGAGCACTTGTTTATCTTCGATGCTATGAAATACACAGGTATCCGAAATTAAAGCAACAACCGCTATTTCCCCGTCCAGTGTCTAACTCAGGATATAATCATATAAACTGTCTAAAGATGTTCGTACGATCGTGTTCTGTACGGAAGATGGCTTTCCGGTCAACGGAAAATCACATCAACGATGACATCAGGTCACCTATCAAATGGAGTAGTGTTTGTCAGGTAGTTCCACACCCATAATCGCTGTGTACAGTCACAGACGGAGCAGTATGGCACAGAGAAGACGCCTACCAGTATCTCTGCGGTGGAGGGCCGTAGGAAGAACGGAAGCAGGACAGTCGCAAACTCTTGTGGCCCAATGATTTACCATGTGTGATTTCAGAAACAAAGGGCCGCCTTTTGCACTGCACGGCAACTGGCATCTGACCTCACAACATCCACTGGACGTGTTGTGTCGAGGCAAACGGGGTACAGAAGGTTTCGGCACAGTGGCCTATATTGACGGAAACCTGTTGTTTGTGTAGCTCTGACGCGTGTACACAGAAGGGGAGTCATCAACATGCAACCTGGACGGACGAACAGTGGGCCAATGTTCTTTTCACAGATGAGTGTCGATTTTGTTGGGAGAGTGATTCTCTGCCGATTCGCATCTGGAGGGAACGTGGAACACGATTTTGGGTGTCAAACATTGAGGAACGAAACCGATATCCAGGAGGATCCCTAACGATGTGGCCGAGCGGTTCTAGGCGCTACGGTCTGGAACCGCGCGACCACTACGCTCGCGGGTTCGAATCCAGCCTCGGGCATGGATGTGTGTGATGTCCTTAGGTTAGTTAGGTTTAAGTAGTTCTAAGTTCTAGGGGACTGATGACATCAGAAGTTCCATAGTGCTCAGAGTCATTTGAACCCTAACGGTGTGGGCAGGGATTATGTTGACCACTCAAACGCTTCTTCATGAAATTGTATGAGTGAATCGGTTTAACTGCTCTCAGGTGTCGAGACGAGATTTTGAGACCTCAAGTGTTGTTGGTCCGAGATGCTGTGGGCCCAGACTTCGTTCTGATGGACGATGATGCTCGAACTCATAGAGCAGGGTGGTTGATGTTTTCTTGGGAACTGGAGATATTGCACGCACATCCTAATGCAGGCATGCCCAATGGATCTGCCCTTTCTCCTCTCTTTTTATGGCCTCTACATTGCCAATATGCCCAAACTACCACTGACTTGTTCAACTCCTTCATTACGCTGATGACACATGAATTCTTGTTCCTCTACCCTATACTCCAGAAATCCCAACGATCCCTGGAACTACATTGTAACCAGTATGCCTGTTAATGTCACTAATGGCTCTTCAAGGAACACTCTTCCAAAACTCAGGCAATAGTTATAATACGAAACATCCGCGGCCTCCTGCATGACTTCCACCTAACCGTTGATGGTTTCCTGCATTTCCTTAGGATTCTTCCAATGAATCTCAGTCTGGCATCAGCTTTACCGACGATTAATTTTATATGGTCATTCCATTTTAGATCACTCCTGTAAGTAAGCTGTTTAGGTTTTCTTATTGGTAACGCCGCTTAGCGCTCGGTATGAAAAATCACTGGCTGTGCTGTGCGCAGTCTGTGTTTAGTTTGCATTGTTGTCTGCCATTGTAGTGTTGGGCAGCGGGATGCTAACAGCGCGTAGCGTTGCGCAGTTGGAGGTGAGCCGCCAGCAGTGGTGGACGTGGGGAGAGATATGGCGGAGTTTTGTAAGTTGTAAGAATTGGTGTCATGAACTGCTATATATATTATGACTATTAAGGTAAATACATTGTTTGTTCTGTATTAAAATCTTTCATTTGCTAACTATGCCTATCAGTAGTTAGTGCCTTCAGTAGTTTGAATCTTTTATTTAGCTGGCAGTAGTGGCGCTCGCTGTATTGCAGTAACGAAGATTTTTGTGAGGTAAGTGATTTGTGAAACGTATAGGTTATTGTTAGTCAGGGCCATTTTTTCGTAGGGATTTTTGAAAGTCAGATTGCGTTGCGCTAAAAAACTATTGTGTGTCAGTTTAAGCACAGTCTTGTATAATTTTTCAAAGGGGACGTTTCAAAACTTTTACCTCCTGACACCCCCACGAAGCAATGAAAGTAATAAAGATTATGACTTAGTACATTTTCGCTTGTCATACTGCAAAACTTCGGCAACGCTTTTATTTACTACTTCTTTACTACTGGCTCTATTCGTAACACATTTTGCAGACAGTATCCTTATATACCCCTAAATTTAGGAGCAAAATTATACTACTGTACGGTACACAGTTCTGGAGATATGACGTCATAAACATTCGGGTTCGTGGGATTCCAGTTTCTGCTCACAACAGAACGCAAACTACCAAGAGTATATTCGTACAGTGTTTGATACAGAGAGCACTTTGCGACTTACAATAGGCTTTAAATATAATTTCAAACCTTTTCTTAACTTGCACACGTTTCTGTTGGTCATAGTATATGGACAATATGCGAGAAGTAGGGACTGATAGTGTTTGCACGTGTGTTAATAATTCAGCAAGGGACAAGTTAACAGCATTGACCATTCTAAGGACATTTCCAAAAAAAATTGTGAGTGCACAAGTGGTGGTTTATGGACTTGATATATTGTCCACAAGACTCTTCGATGGTGATTGTGCACCTGCACAGTCGCAACAGATGGCTGCTGGCCATCTCTACAAGGACTGAAGTGGGTCTGCACCTTCGATGGCCCACCAGTACCATTATTTCTACAAGGACTGCAGTGGGTCTGCACCTCTGGTGGCCGACCAATACCATAATCTCTACTAGGACTACAGTGGATCTGCTCTGTGATGACCAAGCTTCCAGTATTCTTCAAAACTTCGACTGACTCTGCTGTGTGTTTGCTCTGTTGTGGCCTATTACTTGTCAGCATGTCTTTCTGTTGGAAGGACAACACTACTTCTTCAAGACTGCATGGAAATCCACTACTTCCATGTGCATTTTCTTTTACTGCTCAGACAATGAGCAACAATACTGCTATTTTACTGTGATGAACGATCAGGACTGTCTTTATGGACTGTGAGAAAATTTTAGCTTTTGACCAACATTGTATCGATAAGTGTGTGCATTTCATTTCTTTGTTATTGTAATTATGAAAAAAATTTTCAAATCTGTATTGGCCACTGCCCAAAACAATTTGTAATTTTTTGTGGGGAGCATGGGGGCTATGTAAGTAGGCTGTTTAGGTTTTTTTTATTCGTAACGCCACATAGCGCTCTGCATGAAAAATCACTGGCTGTGCTGTGTGCAGTCAGTGGCTGGTTGGCATTGTTG
This sequence comes from Schistocerca gregaria, assembly GCF_023897955.1. Classification (NCBI taxonomy): domain Eukaryota; kingdom Metazoa; phylum Arthropoda; class Insecta; order Orthoptera; family Acrididae; genus Schistocerca; species Schistocerca gregaria. The sequence goes on from NC_064923.1 coordinate 83,405,846, forward strand.
TAATACTCGCCATTGTAATATTGGGCAGCTGGATGTTAACAGCGCATAGCGTTGGGCAGTTGGAGGTGAACCGCCAGCAGTGGTGGACGTGGGGAGAGAGATGGCGGAGTTTTGAAATTTGTAGGACTGGATGTCATGAACTGCTATATACACTCTTGGAAATGGAAAAAAGAACACATTGACACCGGTGTGTCAGACCCACCATACTTGCTCCGGACACTGCGAGAGGGCTGTACAGTCAATGATCACACGCACGGCACAGCGGACACACCAGGAACCGCGGAGTTGGTCGTCGAATGGCGCTAGCTGCGCAGCATTTGTGCACCGCCGCCGTCAGTGTCAGCCAGTTTGCCGTGGCATACGGAGCTCCATCGCAGTCTTTAACACTGGTAGCATGCCACGACAGCGTGGACGTGAACCGTATGTGCAGTTGACGGACTTTGAGCGAGGGCGTATAGTGGGCATGCGGGAGGCTGGGTGGACGTACCGCCGAATTGCTCAACACGTGGGGCGTGAGGTCTCCACAGTACATCGATGTTGTCGCCAGTGGTCGGCGCGGAAGGTGCACGTGCCCGTCGACCTGGGACCGGACCGCAGCGACGCACAGATGCACGCCAAGACCGTAGGATCCTACGCAGTGCCGTAGGGGACCGCACCGCCACTTCCCAGCAAATTAGGGACACTGTTGCTCCTGGGGTATCGGCGAGGACCATTCGCAACCGTCTCCATGAAGCTGGGCTACGGTCCCGCACACCGTTAGGCCGTCTTCCGCTCACGCCCCAACATCGTGCAGCCCGCCTCCAGTGGTGTCGCGACAGGCGTGAATGGAGGGACGAATGGAGACGTGTCGTCTTCAGCGATGAGAGTCGCTTCTGGCTTGTTGCCAATGATGGTCGTATGCGTGTTTGGCGCCGTGCAGGTGAGCGCCACAATCAGGACTGCATACGACCGAGGCACACAGGGCCAACACCCGGCATCATGGTGTGGGGAGCGATCTCCTACACTGGCCGTACACCTCTGGTGATCGTCGAGGGGACACTGAATAGTGCATGGTACATCCAAACCGTCATCGAACCCATCGTTCTACCATTTCTAGACCGGCAAGGGAACTTGCTGTTCCAACAGGACAATGCACGTCCGCATGTATCCCGTGCCACCCAACGTGCTCTAGAAGGTGTAAGTCAACTACCCTGGCCAGCAAGATCTCCGGATCTGTCCCCCATTGAGCATGTTTGGGACTGGATGAAGCGTCGTCTCACGCGGTCTGCACGTCCAGTACGAACGCTGGTCCAACTGAGGCGCCAGGTTGAAATGGCATGGCAAGCCGTTCCACAGGACTACATCCAGCATCTCTACGATCGTCTCCATGGGAGAATAGCAGCCTGCATTGCTGCGAAAGGTGGATATACACTGTACTAGTGCCGACATTGTGCATGCTCTGTTGCCTGTGTCTATGTGCCTGTGGTTCTGTCAGTGTGATCATGTGATGTATCTGACCCCAGGAATGTGTCAATAAAGTTTCCCCTTCCTGGGACAATGAATTCACGGTGTTCTTATTTCAATTTCCAGGAGTGTATATTATGATTATTAAGGTAAATACATTGTTTGTTCTCTATTAAAATCTTTCATTTGCTAACTATGCCTATCAGTAGTTAGTGCCTTCAGTAGGTTGAATCTTTTATTTAGTTGGCAGTAGCGGCGCTCGCTGTATTCCAGTAGTTCGAGTAACGAAGATTTTTGGTGAGGTAAGTGATTTGTGAAAGGTATAGGTTAATGTTAGTCAGGGCCATTCTTTTGTAGGGATTTTTGAAAGTCAGATTGCGTTGCGCTAAAAAAATATTGTGTGTCAGTTTAAGCACAGTCACGTATAATTTTTCAAAGGGAACGCTTCAGTATTGCACACGTTAACTAATTTGTAAAGAGCACTATGTGATCAAAAGTATCCGGACACCTGGTTGAAAATGACTTACAAGTTTATGGCGCCCACCATCGGTAATGCTGGAATTCAGTATGGTGTTAGTCCATTCTTAGCCTTGATGACAGCTTCCACTCTCGCAGGCATACGTTCAGTCAGGTGTAGCCCATTCTTCACGGAGTCCTGCACTGAGGATAGGTATCGATATTGGTAGGTGAGGCATGGCACGAAGTCGGCGTTCCAAAACATCCCAAAGATGTTCTATAGGATTTAAGTTAGGACTGAGTGCAGGCCAATCTATTACAGGAATGTCATTGAAGTGTAACCACTCTGCCACTGGCCGTGCATTAAGAGCAGGTGCTCTATAGTGTAGAAAGATGTAATCGCCATCCCCGAATTGCTCTTCAACAGTGGGAAGCAGGAAGGCGCTTGAAACATCAATGTAGGTCTGTGTTGTGGTAGTGCCACGCTAAACAACAAGGGGTGCAAGCCCCCTCCATGAAATACACGACTACGCCCTAAAACCACCGCCTCCGAATTTTACTGTTGGCACTACACACGTTGGCACATGACGTTCACCGGGCATTCGCCATATCCACACCCTGTCAGCGGATCGCCACATTGTGAACAGTGATTCGTCATTCCACACAACTTTTTTCCACGGTTCAATTGTTCAATGTTTACTCTCGTTACACAGAGCGAGGCGTTGTTTGGCATTTGCCGGTGTGATGTGTGGCTTATGAGTAGCTGCTCGACCATGTCATAGTACTTGCAGTGGATCCTGATCAGTTTGGAATTCCTGCGTGATAGCTATAGATTACACATTACGACCCTCTTCAACTGGCGGCGGCCTCTGTCAGTCGACAGACGAGGTCTGGCAATACGCTTTTGTGCTGTACGTGTCCCTTCAGGTCTCCACTTGACTATCGCATCGGAAACAGTGGACCTAGGGATGTTTAGGAATGTGTGAATTGCACGTACAGACGTATGACACCAGTAACACCTAATCAACTGATCACGTTCCAAGTCCGTGATTTCCACGGACCGTCCCATTCTGCTCTTTCACGATGTCTAATGACTGCTGAGGCCGCTGATATGGAGTACCTGGCAGTAGGTGGCAGCACAATGCACCTGATATGAAAAACATGTTTTTTTGGGGCTTTCCTGAAAATTTTGATCACATAGTGTAAGTTTATAAATTTGAAACTGTTTTGTACCCGTGAGTTCGAACCCTTAAGGAATAGGGTGTTTACTAATATCTTGCTAATGTAATAAATAAAAGAACGTGAAATTTTGGACTGGAGATTAACGGATGAGCTCAATTACTTTAGACATGTTTATTTATGTGAGTGTGTAGTACAGAGCATGCCAATATTGACTGTCACAAGCATGTTTATTTCTTGACTATCACGTCCGATAGATGAGCTCCCCACGGCGCGCACAGTTGTGCAGCTTGATAGGAAGGTTATGCATGGCTCGACCTAGTACTTCGGTGGTAGCAGGTCGAATACGGCAAACAGCGATACTAAGATGTCCCCAGAACAATCACACGCTGTCAGGTCAGGCGATTTTGGAGGCCATGCTTTGACGCCGTGCCTTGACACGGTTACCAAACAATCGTCTCACAGCTCCCGACGATATCCGTGCCCCATATGCCGATGCTGCGTCGTGTTGGAACCAGCTGTTGGGGCAGTTGATGCGCAAAAAAGCTTTTCATCACGGCAACATGTTACAGAGGCTGTGCAACCATCTTCATTTACGAAAAGTTAGGGACTCGCCCCCACCGAAGTTTCAACGAGGGACTTCTGTGTTCTGATGCATTGAAGCGGTATGCAGCTAGATATACATGTAATTACCGCCGCCGCACCCCTCGTACTTCGACCGTGCAATATGAGCAGCAGCAATAGCAGCGGGGTGCACAGCCAGCAGTCAGAGGCTGCTGTACCAGAGCACGTTGTGACAGAGTATTCACCTCGCTCGCCTTCGTCACTTGCAGCTCCTAAGTCCCACCATAGTAAACAAACACCAACACAGAAGATGCAGCAAACTCACCAGGATCTTCTTCTGCTGCACCTGCACCCATCTTCGGCAGAGAACTGCCAGCCATACCCAGCAAGCCACACCTCCCATTATAACATGTATTAAGAAGGACAGTAAAATGCGAAGAATAATCAGTCATCAGTGACTGCAGCCCCAGTCCGCACCGACTACTATCACGGTGCGGCAGCGCTGCTCAGTCGCCGCTGGAGAACTGCTCGTTCTTTGAGTTTCACTGTACTTGAGTGAATATCGCACAAGGCTGATTTGGATATTTCGAGGGAGGAACTAATATCACCCGCAATTCGATGGCGAACGTTGAAAATTTTTGCTGGACCGGGGCTCCTAGCTAGATTTCTCGCCTTGCACGAGTGGTCACCATAACTGCTTTGGCTGGCTTACCGTGCTCCCTGTCTTATCCAAATTATCAACTTACCACACACTACCAAGTAGTGTCCCTGCCCCTTTACCTCACTTTCTCACAGCGTTTCATGTATTCCCGCAGGCAGTTCGGACTCTACTGTGCATCCGCAAATAGGCTTTCACTGCAGTCAAGTTTACAGATATACAACATACATGGACAGGGACGCTATTTCGCAGTGTGCGATGAATTGAGAATTTGAGTCGGACGGAAAGCATGCTCAGATAGCCGAAGAGGAACGAAGGCTCCATGAAGTTCACCTACACTACTTGCCATTAAAATTGCTACATCACGAAGATGACGTGCTACAGACGCGAATATAAACCGACAGGCAGAAGATGCGTTGATATGCAAATGATTAGCTTTTCAGAGCATTCACACAAGGTTGGTGACGCTGGCAACACAACGCGCTGCATGAATAAAGTTTCCAACCAATTTCTCATACACAAACAGCAGTTGACCGGCATTGCCTGCTGAAACGTTGTTGTGATGCCTCGTGTAAGAAGGAGAAATGCGTACCATTACGTTTCCGACTTTGATAAAGGTCGGATTGTAGCCTATCGCGATTGCCGATTATTGTATCGCGACACTGCTGCTCGCGTTGGTCGAGATCCAATGACTGTAAACAGAATATGGAATCGGTGGGTTCAGGAGGGTAATACGGAACGCAGTGCTGGATCCCAACGGCCTCGTATCACTAGCAGTCGAGATAACAAGCATCTTATCCGCATGGCTGTAGCGGATCGTGCAGCCACGTCTCGATCCCTGAGTGAACACACGGGGACGTTTGCAAGACAACAACCATCTGCACGAATAGTTCGACGACGTTTGCAGCAACATGGACTATCAGCTCGGAGACCATGGCTCGTTTACCCTTGACGCTGCATCATAGACAGGAGTGCCTGCGATGGTGTACTCAGTAACGAACCTGGGTGCACGAATGGCAAAACGTCATTTTTTCGGATGATTCTAGGTTCTGTTTACAGCATCGTGATGGTCGCATCCGTGTTCGGCAACATCGCGGTGAACGCACATTGGAAGCGTGTATTCGTCATCGCCGTACTGGCGTATCTCCCGGCTTGATGGTACAGGGTGCCATTGGATATAAGTTTCGGTTACCTCTTGTTCGCATTGACAGCACTTCGCACAGTGGACGTTACTTTTCAGATGTGTTACGGCCCGTGGCTCTACCCTTCATTCCATCCCTATGAGATCCTACATTTCAGGAGGATAATGCACGACCACATGTTGCAGGTTCTGTACAGGCCTTTCTGGACACAGAAAATGTTCGACTGCTGCCCTGGCCAACACATTCTGCAGATCTCTCACCAACTGAAAACGTCTGGTGAATGGTGGCCGAGCAACTGGCTCGTCACAATACGCCAGTCACTACTCTTGATGAACTGTGGTATCGTGTTGAAGCTGCATGGGCAGTTGTACCTGTACACGCCATCCAAGCTCTGTTTGACTTCCCAGGCGTATGAAGGCCGTTATTACGACCAGAGGTGGTTGTTCTGGGAACTGATTTCTCAGGATCTATGCACCCAAATTGCGTGAAAATGTAATCGCACGTCAGTTGTAGTATAATATATTTGTCCAACGAATACCCGTTTATCATATGTATTTCTTCTTGGTGTAGCAATTTTAATGGCCAGTAGTGTAGATGACGTTCCCATGTGCCCCTGTTGCCCGACGATAGACAAGGACAAACAGGCACGGACTGTGGCTCCGCACCCACCAGATACTGGCTTTCCCCCTACGTCGCCCCTATGTTTCGATTGTCCCCATGGATCTCTTTCATCCCGATGATCCGAATGAATGCGGTCAGTTGGGTAAAGGGAATGGCGATCCATTACATTACCGCGCTGGCGAAAAGGATGTACTCAATTTGTGGCAATACATGATAGACGAGTGCATGGCCTTAACAAACAGAACGCAATACCCGAACCGTTTTGCTAACTACCTGGGGCCGTCGTTCATAGACCCACGGCCCAGATGACATGCGCCGGTTGTGAGAAGAATTTGAATTGCAGACGTGGTGCTTCCACGGTCCTCAAAACGGTAACGGAACCAGTCTCTGATTGTGTGCAACGACCCCGGACGCTTCGACGGTTGGCGACTGGTGACGATCGTTGAAATGACGACCACCTCTTACTGGCATCATGCTTCGATAACGTGTTTCCAGCCGACAAGATGGGTCTTTTTAGTTTCCATGATGTCATAATTTTTGACGTGTGGTACCACTGTACTGTTGATTTTTGTTTCACATTGTTAGGCTGCGGCACTTGCGGTGTATCGACGGCGCAAGTGGTGAGTTCTAGAAGTGTTTCTTTGTGTTTGTTTCTTCATACGTACTCAGTATAGAAAAAGTAAAATAAAGGTCGCCAGAGAAAAAAAAAATAGGAAAAAAACCTCTGGTAAGATGTTTGTTTCACGAGCGCTAAGTCTAGGGTTCGAATATCCCTTGCTGCATTACTTTTTCTTACCACGTAATTAATTTGACTGTGCAGACTAAAAAAAAGGCGTTCAGAGAGCGTGAAGGCCATTAGCACCCCGGGTTTGATTACGCAAAAAAGGAAAGAAAAAGCGATTAAGGCGACTGCTCTCGGAAAGCGGGAAATCCGGGGTCGCTTCCCCCGTCCGGCACAAATTTTCAGCTTCCATCATGGAGTTAGTTCAGTGCCCACTTGCGGATGACATCGGTAACCCATTCGAAGTATTAATGTTTACGGCCGTTGTACAAAAAACAGTGCTGTCTGTTCTGTTGGAGATGTCAGACACGACACGTATATAAACTAATTTGGGATCGCTCTATCGAATTGGCATATAAATTTCCAATTTAAAAAGCATTTTGTTTGTAACAGGAAACAAACCTACGTTTTCCGTCGACACAAGGTGTCGCTCGAAAAACGTGATGATCACTCCAGCTACAGACTGCAAAAGCGAAATTGTAAATATCTGCTGAAACAGCAAAGCAAATGCGCCTGAAATCTATTAGGAGAGACACGCTTACATACATAGTGGTTCCGTGATGATGATACAAACTCTCAGGTGTGATGGAGAGGGCTAAATGTAGCAATCTGAGATAAGGGACCCTGGTCTGGAAACGACCGATCCGGAAGGTACAAACAAAAATCGGTCTGCCACCTCTGACGGTGGAATACACGAACCGGTACTGTGGCTTGTAGAGTAGGCACTTTCGGAGGTGCCGGTATGGGTGAAAACGAGACAAAAACGTCCAGTATGTGTGGGCTCTACAGTGCGCACCTCAAGAACGGTGAGCACTTGTTCATCTTCGATATTGTGAAGCACGGCTCTTCTGTTGAACAAGTGGCAGCAGCTCTTGAGGTATGCGTTTTAGAGCTCGTATTTACTGGATACTTTTTTCATGGTTTGGTCCACACTGCCTCCTCCAAGAATAGGGAAACCAAAGAGCTTTCAGTATAACAAATGTGTTTTTCCTTATCGAAGATGAACACGTGCATCTATCTCTTAGACCGAGCGAGGTGGCGCAGTGGTTAGACTCGCATTCGGGAGAACGACGGTTCAATCCCGCGTCCGGCCACCCTGATTTAGGTTTTCCGTGATTTCCCTAAATCGCTCTTTGCAAATGCCGGGATGGTTCCTTTGAAAGGGCACGGCCGACTTCCTTCCCCATCCTTCCCCAATCCGATGAGACTGATGACCTCGCTGTCTGGTCTCCTTCCCCAAACAACCCAACCCTTCTACCTCTTAAGACACGAATTTTAAAGATCATGTTTACTAAAGATTTTTCTCATGTTTGGTCTATAATGGCGTATCTTAAAGTTTCCTCGCCTAGAATCTTAGCAACAGTAGCGGTACATGTATTCCACCCTCAGAGGTATCAGAACCGACTTTCGCTTATGTCTTTCCAGTCGGTCGTTTATAGACAAGGGTGCGTGACCTCAGACATACATTTACCCGTCTCCATCATCTCTGAAAGTTTGTAAAGTCATCACGGAATCGCCCTTTATATATAGGGGACCCACCTTTCTCTGCCAAGACTTATGTTTCCGAAGCGAAACAATACGTGAAAATGTTAATGGCCAAGGATTCACCTAGGTCAGGGGCAATGAATAGGAATGCATAATCTATAAACGTGAAAATACATCACTTTCAACACAGTTTAGTTTTTTATAGCACATGTGTTTTTTCAACAGAAATGAAAATTAAGGTACCATTACTGGTTGCTTACCTGTTTTCACTGCTATAAACCTCATACCTTCTGAAATACGTTGACTTCAAAGGTTTTCAACGGCGCCAGAGGCTCTGCCACAATGCACAGAGCAAGCTTACCTACAGCAGACATAGGACAATGCAGGCAATCCGCATTACGGCATTACAGCATTAAGCCAGAAACTGTGTTTGCATTATTTGAAGACTAAGTTTTCAACTAGAAGTGAAGTGTAGAGCAGTGAAACCAAGTCTGGCATCACTAATCGCATCTCTAGTTTTTATTTCGCTACAAAAGTTTACATTGCGCCATAAAAAAAATAAAATAAAATAAAAAAAAAAAAACAGAAACTTAACTTAGTGTTGGAAGTGATGTTTGTTTATTTGTCGGGAATATTCATTTCTACCCATTGTGTGAGCCCCTGACATAGGTGCATTCGTGGTCAAGTGGTCAATTGCATTATTCACATATTATTTCTTTTCGGAAATAGATGAGGTGGCAAAGTTAGATGGGGGACTCCGTATGTGCGAAGTCTGTTCAGAAAATAACCGAACTATTTTTTAAAATTTTATTGTTAATTACAGCTTATTGGTTCTCCTCTTACCTATTGACACACTTTTCCCAGCAGTGTTTCCATTTCGAGTCACAGTCCTGGATAGCTTCATCTGAGATGGCGTTTAAGGGCATCGACGACTTTGCTCTGATCTCATCAATACCATGAAAACGGGGTCCTTCAAGCACTCATTTTAATTTCGGAAATAAGAAGAAATCGTTTTGAGCCAGGTCTGACGAGTAAGAAGGCTGCGGGCGAGTTTTGGGACAAAACTGGACAATGGACGAATTTGAGTGAGCATTACTTTGATATTTGATCGATACCCACGTGCTTTAATGGGGCGTGGTTATCCTCTGCCAGTTCATTGTTATGACTGAACTATTGTCTCAAAGTCGCAACCGTACGCCTAGCTTTCGTCTCCCGTTATAATTCTTTGCATGAATGTTCCATCGTCATTGGCTTTTTCAAGGAGTTCCTGAGGAACGGCCACTCGATTTTCTTTCGCAGTTGTTTCATGAAACGAGGAACCAACGTTGCTGCAGCTCGACGCATGTTTGATTTTTGCTTCAAAATTTCATGACATGCCTCCAGAATGAGATTTTCACTCTGCAGCGGAGTGTGCGCTGATATGAAACTTCGTGGCAAATTAAAACTGTGTGCCGGACCTAGACTCGAACTCGGGACCTTTACCTTTCGCGGGAAAGTGCTCTACCATCTTAGATACCCAAGTTCGACTCACGCCCCGTCCTCACAGCTTTACCTCCGCCAGTACCTAACATGACATGCTGCTGACGTACGAACCTCTTCCGCAATTTCTCTGATAGTCAGTGAGCGATTTGCAGGCACCAGATAGTAGATTTTCTGAAAGTGTTGGTTATCAGTTGAAGCGGAAACACTGGTCGAGGATCAATTGGCTGACAACCATTTCAGAATTGTGAAAACCATTTGTAACATTACGTACGACCCAGAGCATCATCTCCGTATGGTTCTTTCAAAAGATGGAACGTTTCTGTAAAAGTTTTGCCCAGCTTCACGCAAAAATTTACACTGCATAGTTGCTCTAGAAAACCACTCACTTCAAAAATGTCTATCAACACTTAACACACGTCACTCTCAGACAACAATATGACGAAAACTAAATGAGATATCAGCTTTCCAAAACCATATGTTTACGAAGGAGGTAATGCGCAAGACAGTGTTACGCATCACGGATCAGTTATACAAATTCGCCAGAAACTCACATTCATACACATAACGACGGAAAATTGTAGACTTCGGTGGCCTATGGGTGAATGTCCAACCTTTGTTACACCATTACCCCTGGCTGCAGCTAGGCATTAGCTAGTACCCCTGCCCTTCCCCCTCCTGTGCCGTCGCCATCCCCCCATCCTCCACATTATCACCAACTTTCGCACCTAACTAAACTGTAGAATGCAAGACAATATGGGAAATGTGAGTCCGCCTTGATGCAAAACACTTTTTCTTATTTATTTACTTATTTATTTTCTCAAACTAGTTTCAGTGACAAATATCACCGTCATCAGCGGGTTCCTTAAATCTAAAACATGCAGAGAATAGCACAGTTACAAAACACTGTAACACATTATTACATTTGTACTGTTTGTTTTCTAAACATTGTTTTCCGTGGATAGATTCATACAACTTTTCTTGGAACAATTTTACTTTTAAAATGATGACAGATGAATGCTATTTAGTTGTGTATGTATGTGTTTGTGTGTGTGTGTGTGTGTGTGTGTGTGTGTGTGTGTGTGTGTGTGTGCTAGAATGAATGACGAAATACTTGGCGCTCCATCATAAGTGCTACCCACAACTCCTTCTCGGATAAGAAAGCTAACTATCCACAGTGAGGGTAGACAGTTGGTAAAGAACATGCTTCCCCTGCATTACTTATCTCCGTTGCGGCAATTGCTTGATAGGCACACTGGAAGCCCATTTAACATCAACCAAATTAAAATGTGTGCAGTGTACCTACTGTTCTTAAATTACTTGACTGCTGAGCTTCTTACTTCTGAACTGGCAGAAATTGGAAGACTTCAGGCTGTTAATGCTTTGTGTCTGATCACACTCACTAATAGTAGTAGTAGTAGTAGTAGTAGTAGTAGTAGCAGTAATAATAATAATAATAATAATAATAATAATAATAATAATAATAATAATAATACTGTGTACTGCTCTTTAAAAGCTCTTACGCAGTTACTGCTGTGGCGTGTGTCCATTTATTGTCTGTTTCGAAGCGAATAGTGTAACAAAATCGTTCAAATGGCTCGAAGCACTATGGGACTTAACATCTGAGGTCATCAGTCCCCTAGACTTAGAACTACTTAAAACTATCTAACTTAAGGACAACACACATAGGTATGCTCGAGGCAGGATTCAACCTGCGGCCGTAGCATCAGCGCTGTTCCGGACTAAAGTGTCTACAGCCGCTCGGCCACGGCGGGCGGCAATAGTGTAGCAATTTCTGGACTACAGGACGTGCTATCTAGAACTTGCAGAAGACAATTTCTTGAGATATTTAGCGTTTTTTACGTTTATGTCTCACTTTTGTCATCAGCGATGTACGGGACAAACCACAATGTATGTGTGTAGTGGGTGAACTATGTGAGTAACCTGTAACCTCCACTGCACTAATGCTTCTAATTACGAAAAAGTACTGGCCATTAAAATTACTACACCAAGAAGAAATGCAGATGATAAACGGGTATTTACAAGACAAATATATTATACTAGAATTGACATGTGATTATATTTTCACACAATTTGGGTGCATAGATCCTGAGAAATCAGTACCCGGAACGATCACCTCTGGCCGTAATTAAGGCCTTGATACGCTTGGGCATTGAGTCAAACAGAGATTGGATGGCGTGTACAGGTACAACTGTCCATGCAGCTTCAACACGATGCCACATTTCATTAAGAGTAGTGACTGGCATATTGTGAGGAGCCAGTTGCTCGGCTACCTTTGACCAGACGTTTTCAGTTGGTGAGAGATCTGGAGAATGTGCTGGCCAAGGCAGCAGTCGGACATTTTCTGTATCCAGAAAATCCCGTCCAGGACCTGCAACACGCGGTCGTGCATTAACCTGCTGAAATGTAGGGTTTCGCCGGGATCCAATGAAGGGTAGAGCCACGGGTCGTAACACATCTGAAATGTAACGTCCACTGTTCAAAGTGCCGTCAATGTGAACAAGAGGTGACCGACAAGTGTAACCAATGGCACCCCATACCATCACGTAGGGTGACACGCCGGTATGGCGATGACGAATACACGCTTCCAATGTGCGTTCACCGCGATGTCGCCAAACACGGATGCGACCATCATGATGCTGTAAACAGAACCTAGAATCATCCGAAAAAAATGACGTTTTGCCATTCGTGCACCCAGGTTCGTTACTGAGTACACCATCGCAGGCACTTCTGTCTGTGATGCAGCGTCAAGGGTAAACGAGCCATGGTCTCCGAGCTGATAGTCCATGTTGCTGCAAACGTCGTCGAACTATTCGTGCAGATGGTTGTTGTCTTGCAAACGTCCCCATATGTTGACACAGGGATCGAGACTTGGGTGCACCATCCGTTGCAGCCATGCGGATAAGATGTCTGTCATCTCGACTACTAGTAATACGATGTCGTTGGGATCCAGCACAGAGTTCCGTATTACCCTCCTGAACCCACCGATTCCATATTCTGCCAACAGTCATTGAATCTCGACCAATGCGAGCAGCATTGTCGCGATACGATAAGCCGCAATCGCGATAGGCTACAATCCGACCTTTATCAAAGTCGGCAACGTGATGGTACGCATTTCTCCTCCTTGCACGAGGCATCACAAAAACGTTTCACCAGGCAACGCCGGTCAACTGCCGTTTGTGTATGAGAAATCGCTTGGAAACTTTCCTCATGTCAGCACGTTGTAGGTGTCGCCACCGGCGCCAACCTCGTGTGAATGGAAAGCTAATCATTTGCATATCACAGCATCTTCTTCCTGTCGGTTAAATTTCGCTTCTGTAGCACGTCATTTTCGTGGTGTAGCAATTTTAATGGCCAGTGGTGTAATTATCGGTAACTTACATAATCAGTAGTAGAGTATTACAAAACTGTGATAACAGTAACGATCTTTTGAAAATAATTTAGTTTCGTGACTGAAACAGAATCGAATCGTTTAGTTCCTACTCCTCAGACAATTTCATTTTTCCCCTGAGGGGGTAATTACCCCCAGACTGGGAACCACTGACCTAGAAAGAGGATAGAAATTGAGCACCTAGCAGTCGTCCGAGAGGCACTCACAGCCCTGGATTTATCGTCGCCATCGATCCGACGTGCAGCTACTGCTTCAGTGACCACGAGGTCCATTAACAGGGGGCTCACAGAAAGGGAGCTGAGATCACTGCATCCCATACGCCGAGTACAATTTACCTCTTTACACCGAGAAGATCGTTTGCAATGTCGTCGGGCATATTCGGGCTGGAATTTCGTTGACTGGAGTAGAACAGGGATGAGTCCCGCATCGAAACGAGCCAAGATTACCAGTGACAACCCGTCTGGAAACGCCAACCTGCCACCCTCCACACAGCTCTTCAACCAAGTGCCATTTCATTTCATAGCAGGACCATGTTGGTTGTCAGCTGTGGTATCCTTAATGTCGCAGCGGTACGTGGCCGACGTTCTACCTCTTGTTTTTTAACCGTTCATGGTAAGCCTCCTGGGCTTACATTTCAGCAAGATATTGCCCGCCCGGACTACTGTTTATCTTCGTGCTTATCAAACCCTACCCCGGCCAGCAAGGTCACCAGATCTCTTTCCAGTGTACAGGGTGTCCGAAAAGTCTTTCCCTGATTACATAAATTGATAACAAAGGCTAGAAGTAAGATACAAATATGAAACTGGTGTCTAATTGTTTACAAACTATCAAAGTTTTTTTCACACATCAGTAAACATCCACATGAGCACCCTTGGTAGCACGTAGCACATCTAGGCGATATTCAATTTCCGTCCACAAATTAGCCAACATCACTGGAGGGATCGATTCAACGACTGTGGTTATCCATTGCCGCAGGGTTTCAAGATCTGGTACACGTGTTCCGTAGACCTCGACATAACCCCATGAAAAGAAGTCTAATGGGGTTATGTCAGGAGAGCGTGGAGACCAAACCGTTGACCCATCACGACCAGTCCATCGCCCAGGAAAGGTCATATCTAGATAGGCACGGACGTCCAAACCCCAATGAGGCGGTGCACCATCTTGCTGAAACAAGACATCGGGGTGATACTGAAGCAGCTGAGGAACAGCAGACAGTTGTAACATGTCCAGATACACTGCAGATGTGATGGTAGCCTCAGCGAAGAAGAATGGTGCGATAATTGGATCGTGCAATAGCGCGCACCAAACGTTCACCTTTTGACTGCCTCTGGTGCACTCCATGACCTCGCCAGGGGGTTGTGAACCCCAAATGCGCACATTATGGCGATTAACTAATACACTGACAAAAAAGGTCGCTTCGTCGGAAAAGGCAATTCGTCTGAGATAACCGTCCTCAATACGTCATAGCATTTCGACCGCAAAGTCATATCGACGTGTACTCTCATTGGGCAACAAGGCCTGAATGATTGGCATTTTGTATGCACGAAACAATAGACGTTTGTGTGAAATGTCATGGATAGAGCTTTTTGGCATCCTTAATTCACGTGAGGCCCTGCGCACCGATTTCTTCGGACTTCGGAGAAAAGACTGCCTTACAGCTTCCACCCCGTCTGCTGAGTTTCTTGGTCGACCAAACCTCGGAAGGTCAGCAACCGATCCTGTGGTCTTGAACATCTCATACCAGGCTTTAATGCTCTTGACATCAGGTGGATTCCTTACAAATGTTGTCTGGAAGTGTCTCTGCAATGTGGTTGGTGATCGTGTCTCATGGTACCACAGGACACACTGTGCCTTCTCCTGACTGTTTAACATGGCTTCTTGGGCACTGCACCTCATCCACTACTTACGTACTGCGAACCTAAAACAGAAAAAAAACATCGATAGTTGTTAACAATTCGACACAAGTTTCATATTTGTTTCTTACTTCTAGCCTGAGTTATAAATTTATGTAATCAGGAAAAGTCTTTTCGGACACCCTGTAGAACGTTTGGAGCATTATGGGCAGGATCCTCCAACCAGCACGGGATTTTGAGAATGGAACACGCGATTTGGACACAATCTTCCACGCTACCCCTCAGAAGGACACCCAACAACTCTATGACGTTGCTACACGGGAACGAATATACTTCTAGAGAAGTTACTTTGAGTGTTCACAGATGTGTGCCACTGTGCCACTGGGAACGAGCAGGGAATGGTCGTTTTAAAGCTGAATGCCGTTGCGAGTCAGGAAACAGGAATGCAAAGTGTCAGCTGTAATTACGGCCGGCTCTGTGTGCACCCGCAGCGGCAGCCAACGGCCCCACATAATGAGCCGCCATCCAGGAAAAAGGGAGGGAGGAAGGGGGAGGAAGGGAGAGAGAGAGAAGAGCAGATCCATGGCATCTATGTTTGGGTACTTAAATGAAGGGAAGCACAAGCGAATTAGAGGTACATACTGTAAATTAAAGTCACGAGCCACACTTTCTGTCTGTGTGTTGCGACTAATCTCAGAAACTACTGTGCGGATCTTGATACGGGTTTCCTAGCAGCTAGACTGAATGACTAAGAAGTTTTGCGTACATAACGTATTACCTCTAAGAAATAAGAGGAGTCCAATAAATATGCTGTTACCTGTTACATATGTAATTGGCGTTTGTAGTGACATATCGTGGCAACTACGGCAGCTGCGAGCTGTTCAGCTACACAGGGGGCGGTCTACTTCTTAGGTCTTCTTCAACCATCACCTTAGTTAGCAGCAGTCCGTCTTACATTTCTGTCTCCGGCCTTCCTCTTGAGAGGTGAGGTGGTGCAGCTGATATCCTAGTTTCTGGTTGATGTATTCTAGTCTCGATCTGCCTCTCGTATTTTTCTTTTCTACTGTCCCTTTACTGACACTTTTAATGAGACCATCATGTCACAGCAGCTGACCGAACCATGTGTCCTTCTGTGTTCGATTACCTTCAGGAGACAAGGTTTTTTTCCTCCAGTCTTGGAGCATCTCTTCGTTTGATGACTCGCCTACCCAGGAAATATTGACCATTCTGCATTAGCACCGCATCTCTAAGGCTGTTGTTTTATGTTTTTCTGCTTCTCTGACTGTCCATGTTTCACTTCCGTACAGCAGTACACTCCAAACAACCTAAGAAGTTTTCCTGATATACTTGTCTTTGCTGACGGTTGTGAATAGCTTTCTTCTCTTGTTAATAACAGCTTCTGCCTGGCAGATTCGGCTTGCAATATCCTTACTCGACCTTCCATCTGATGTAATATTACTCCATAGGTAGACAAAGGATTCAACTGTCTCACGTCGCTCATTATTAAGTGAGCAAGTGAGCATTGTGCAATGGTGTATGAATCAGAGTCTCGCGGCGATAACATTGAATAAAATGTTCTCGGGTTTCCAACCGCGCCAATTGCTTAAAACTACACGAGCTTTCGGAGAAGCACTCCTTGGCCATTCTCAACTGGTATGACTGTCATAGCACTTGACAATGGCCAAGGAGTGCTTCGCCGAAAGCTCGTGTACTTTTAAGCAATTGACGCGGTTGGAAACCCGAGAACATTTTATTCATTGTGCAATGGTGTTTTGTCTGCCCACCTCTAGGAATTTTTGTTTTACCTTTATTAATTTCCAAGCTGTAGGAGGAACTGCGAATGATTTTCATATGGGCCAGCATCGCTTCTAATCGTTCTCCATCTTCACTTAACACTACGGTATCGTCAACAAATCTCAGGATGTCTATTTTGTTACCTTGAATTTTAATTCTCCCTACAGCTTCTAGTTTCTTGTACCTTCATCTATTACTCTCTGAGTGTAACCGTTGAACAAGATAGGAGAGAGTGAGCGGTCCTGTCGTAAATCCTGGTTACTAGTAGCTTGTTCTTGATGTTTTACACGTCTTCTCTATACAGTCTGTGCATTACTCTTCTGTCCTTATACCTTTCGCCAATCTCTCTTAGCATCTTAAAAAGCTATCGACAGTGTACCCTGTCAAATGCTTTTTCTAAGTCGATTGAAGGAATAAACGTGTCTCAACCCTTCTTTAATCTTTTCTCAAGAAGTAATCGTAAGCCGAGCATTGGTTCTATTGTTCCCACACCTCTTTTAAAGTCATCCGTGATGTTTGTATCTAACCTGCCTTCATTCCGCCTTAGAATGACAGAGGGCAAGATCTTAGAGGCGTGTGTTATCAAGATGAAGGTTCTATATTGCTTACATTTGTTTGCAGACGCTTTCTTTGGTCTTGGGAATGTGACACATATTTTAAAGTCTGTTGAGAGCTCCCTGGTTTATCAGATAACGTATATGAGATTGAACAGTCTTTCATGTAGCTGTTTTCCAGCAGCCTTAATGAGTTCTGCTGGTATATAATCAATTGTGGCTTTCCCAGGTTTTAGCTGCCGGACTGCAAGGTCGAACTTATCGCGTAAGATATAGTCTCCCTCTTCTTCTGGATCGATTTCCTCATCGTCCTCCAGTTTCAGATTTTCATTATTCTCTGCATACAAGTTATTGTTTCCTCCTTTCTGCTATGTATTTCCCCATATACAGTATAATACTAGCGGACTCTACTCCATTTGATTTGGATCTTTTCAAAGAACTGTTTGATTGAGTTATTGCGTTGGTCCTGCAAGAATTGTGGTTTTACCTATTTTGACTCTCGGTTGACTTCATTTCTCAATGCTCTATGTTACGTTCGTCCTTCCTCAGTGTTATTGTTACAGCTTACATCTTAAATTTATTTTTATTCTTATGCTTTCTGTAATCAATTCTTAATCATGCTTTGCCTTCTGTCTCCCAACTACTTCGTTTACTGCTTTTCAACAACACCCATCTTTCTTCAACATTTCTGACGTTGTCCATAACTGTAACTATATTTGTTTGTTCCTTGTATGTCGACGTAACCATATCATTCCTTAGTCTATTCAGATCCCTTTTCTCGAAAGTTATTTTCTTCAGTTTTTTGAATTTCAGATCACTTTTTCCTAGTACTACGGTATGGCCACTATCAATGTCTGGGCCTAAGTGGCATCTACAGTCTCTTACTTGAATCCGGAACCTTTGTCTACCTAGGATGAAATAGATAAGATATTCTTCCTATCTTAAGGGGCCGTCCATGTATACCTTCTTCGCTGATGGTGCTGAAACCACGTGTTATGTGTTACTAGCCGATGTTCTGCACAGAATTCTACAAATCTGTCTCCCCGTTCATTTCTTTTTCCAAGCCTAAAAGATCCCTCTATAGTGCCATCTCTTCCTTCTCCCACTGATGCTTTCCAGTTTGCATAATGATGTTGTCTTGCCCTTTGATCATGCTTACAGCATCTTGTACCACACTGTACACTCTTTCCACTTCTTCTTCATCAGATGTTGGCGTATACACTTGAATTACCACTGTCTTGTTCGATTTTGTGTCCAATTGTAAAATGAGTCTTCTTCCGTCTATTTATTGGTAACCATCTCCTCTACCTTCGAGCTCCTTGCAAAGGACCACAGGAAGTGGTATCTGGCGGGAAAAGCAGTGAGGTGAACAGCTAACACGACAGCTGAGAGCAGCGAAAAGTGGCAAGAAGGTACGAAAGGTCTCGCGGTGTAGCGATATTGTGTGTGCCTCGAAATCGAAAGATCGCGGAGCCGAATTCTGGTGGGTTCAAAGGTTTTTTCACTCTGTTTTTTTAACTTACCATTCATCTCTCTGATGTGGACATTCGTTAGAAACGACTCGTGATCCGGATTCCACGTTAAAATGTGAGTCTCCTTTCCGTGATTGAGCAAGTAGGATAGGTTAGGAACGATCATGTCGCCGAAGTGCCGTCCAAATGAAAGACTTGCACCGGGCCACCGAGGGACACGAAAATACTATTATCACAATCTATTCGCCTACACACACCTTCTTTCTCTACACATACGAGAGGCTTTCAGTAGGTAATGCAGTACTCTTTTTCTCAGCCAATTTCGGTTTAAAAATGCAGAATTTTTCGTGGAACATCGTGGAGTATTCCTGCTTTAGTCACTATAGTTTCATGACGTTCCGGTAGATGGCGGCGCCATACATAACCTTCAAAATGCCGTCTGCAGCGGTGGTGCGTTCCAAGCAGAGTGTTCTTTTGGCGAAAAAGAGCATCGCAAATATTCATAGGCGCCCGCAGACCGTACACGGAGACCTGGAAGCGAACATAAGCATGGTGAGTCATTGGGCGTGGCATCTGTCCTCATCGCAACAAGGTAGGGCATACCTGTCCTATTTCCCTACAGCCCAGATCTAGCACCTTCTGACTTCCATCCATTTGGTCCGCTGAAGGATGCATTTCGCGATCACCAGTACGTGGATGATGGGTAGATAATTGACGCAGCACGACGTTGACTCCGACGCCAAGTTTAGAAGTAGTCACAATCAAACTTCAGTAGCCCATTACAAACAGTATTGTAAGCTGCTTAAAAGTGTTATTAGGAAGGCAAAGGATATGTGGTACAAAAATAGAGTAGCTAACTCACAGGATAAAATTAAAATCATATAGTCAGTTGTGAAGGAAGTGTCTGGTCAGCAGCACAAGGTCGACGATATAAAGTCAGTTCCTAGTAAAAATATTTGTTACTGATAAATAAGATATATGTACAGTACTTAACAATCATTTTCTGAGCATTGCTGGTGAATTAGAAAAAAAATGTTTATACAGCGAAATGACAAATGCCTTTTCGAGACTGATGTCTGAAATAGTCTAGCGGTTCTAGGCGCTCAGTCCAAAACAACGCGACTGCTACGGTCGCAGGTTCGAAACCTGCCTCGGGCATGGATGTGTGTGATGTCCTTAGGTTAGTTAGGTTTAAGTAGTTCTAAGTTATAGGGGACTGAAAACCACAGATGTTAAGCCCCATAGTGCTCAGAGCAATTTGGACCATTTGTCTGAAATACTCATCTACGATACATACAAGGGGGAGACTGAGTCAATAATTCAATCACTGAAGACTAAGGACTCTCATGGATATGATGGAGTGCCTAGCAGTTATGTTAAGGTACTAAGTTGCACATATTAGCACTGTACTTAGATATACTTGTAATTTTTCCTTTAGGAATGGCCAGTTTCCTGAACGATTACTCAGTAGTAAATCCGCTTTATAAAAAGGGAGAAAGGGATAATGTAGACAATTTTAGACCTATTTCTGTAACATTAGTGTTTGCTAAAGTTATTGAAAAGGCTGTGCATGTAAGGATAATTGATCACATAATTTGCTATCAGATGTACAGTTCGGCTTTAGAAGTCGTTCAACAACTGAAAATGCTATATTCTCTTTTGTCTGTGAGGTACTGGATGGGTTAAACAAAAGATTTCGAACGCTAGGCATATTTTTTAGATTTAACTAAGCCGTTTGTTTGTGTTGATCACAAAATATAAGTTGGATCATTACGGAATGCAAGGAGTAGCTCACAATCGGTTTACTCCCCCACAACAGACAGCTGTTGAGAATGGCTGTGATGCGTGGTCGAATGGCGTATGGTCGAATGGGGATGCCCCAAGGATCAGTGTTAGGACCACTCCTTAATATTCCTTATTTATACAAATGATTTGCCCACTAGTATTACGGCTAACTCTAAAATATTTCTGTTTGCTGATGACACTGGCTTGGTAGTAAAGGATGTTGTTTGCAGCAATGGCTCTGTTTCAGATATGCAGTTCATGACATACGTTTATGGCTTGTAGAAAATAAACTAACGCTAAATCACAGTAAGCCTCAGTTTTTGCAGTTTCTAACATACAATTCAACAAAAATTTCACAGAATGGGCATATTATTAATGAAACTGAACAGTTCAAATTTGTAGGTGTTCAGATAGTTAATTGTCATGGAAATCTCAAGTTCAGGACCTTGTTCAAAGACTTAAAGCTATCCTTTTTAGCATTCGAACGGTATTTGAAGTAAATGATTGTTCGACATAAAAATTAGTCTACATTGGTTATTTCCATTCACTTATACCGTATGGTATTATAATTTAGGCTAACTCTTCCCATTCTAAAAAGATATTTTTGCCTCAGGAAAGAGCAGTTCAGGCAATAAATGGTGTAAGTTCACGAATCTCTTGTCGACTCCTGTCCACTAGTCTGGGTATTTTGACACTGGCCTGTCAATACACTATAGGCCATTAAAATTGCTGCACCAGGAACACAGTTTCTACTCGATAACGGCTACATGGTCGAAATTTCAGTATTGAATTTTACAAATAAATAATTTTACAGTAAAGAGGCCAACTCGATGTCATGTAGAAAATTTACGTTCCTGTGAACTTCAGCTACGAGACGATCATCTTAGTTTTTGACTACCTCCTATTTCAAATATATTACTTTACCAGGCCTACTAATTAAGTGAATATTTCGCAAGACAAGAGTCTGGATTTTTACGCCATATTTTCCCTATTTGAAACTGACTGCCAGGCCGCTAAGAGAGCTACTGTCGGTCTCTGTTTCCGTATCGTAACGTGGGCCTTGCATTTATGATATTTTGCTGTTCAGTATTCGATATTCTGTTTTTGTATTCGAGTCTAGTCTAGGCACAGTGGACTGGAATTCTGGAGGGAAATGGTTCAAATCCGCGTTCGGCCATCCAGATTTGGGTTTGCCGTGATTTTCCTAAATCGCTGCAGGAGAATGCCGGGATGATTTCTTGGAAAGGACACAGCCGACTTCCTTCGTCGTCCCTGAAACAATCCGAGCATGTTCTCCGTCTATAATGCCTCTGCCAGGCACTTTTTTGTGAATAGCAGAGTAACCACGTAGACATAGACGTATGCTGAATCCTCCTTCTCCTTCTTCTTCTTTTCAAATCTAGGCTGGAAGGTGGGTCACTTAGCATATTGTCTACGATTTTGTGTCATCGCCCTCTGGGTAAATTATGGTAGGCTGCTTGCACCTCGAAATTTGTAGATCTTTTGTGATTCGAGTGAGATTTCAATTTTTCTTACCGCTGTTTAAAAACATTTTCATGTTTCTTTCTAATAAATCTGTCTCCTGCCTTATGCATTGCTTCAACACGTGTGATCACTTGCCTTTTCCACAACCGACGATACGTGCTCGTTCCATTTACGTAGCTTTGGAACCTTACGCCTATAAGTTAAATCGACGTGACTTTGTGAAGCAGAGTACTTCTAATATTATTTTCCAAATTTTTAGAGTGTTTTTCCTATTTACGTGCGTTAACTAACAATTGTCCACATTTAGAATAAGCTGCCATTCTTCACAACACATTGAAATTCTATCCAAGTCATTCCGTATCCTTTCATAGTCACTCAAAGACGATCAACTCCAGTACACCACAGCGTCATCAGCAAAAAATCTGATTTCTGTTCACACTGCCCGAAAAAATCGTTTATGTATGAAAAGAACAAGAACAGTCCTATCACACTTCCTTGGGGCACTCTTGATGATACCCTTGTCTCTGATGAACACTCGTACTAGATTCTTACAAAGTATTCGAGTCACTCAGATACTTGCATCTGGGAATCTATCGCGTATTCTCTGGGCATCGTAAACAGCCAGCAGCCAGTGCGTCACACACTTCCCGGAAATCTTAGAATATGGAATCTGTCTGTCTGCACTTCATCCACGGTTCACAGGATATCACTGACGAAAGCGCAGGCTGAGTTTCCCACGAGCGACGCATTCTAAATCCGTGTTGCTTTGTGGGAAGAAACTTCTCTCACTCAAGGAAATTTATAATACGTTATTCCAAAGTAGAACATACTCAAGAATCCTGCAAGAAACTGGACTTTAACGTTAATAATATGTCATTTTACGAGCCCGTCCTTTTACCATTCTTATATACGAGAATTGCTTGCACTTTTTACCAAAAATTTGGAAAACGTCTTTAAGTATAGTCTTTTATGCTTTGTCTGTCTTATCGTGTGAAGTAGAATAATTACAGCATTGCTCAAACTATTTAAAATAATGTATTCGCACAGATATTCTGTAAAAGATTGTTTCTGTGTGACATTTGTTCCCGTTTTTATAATTTCTGCTTAACCACTGCTGTCTCGTTACTTTTTCTGCATCTCGGATGGCTTTATATCCCTCATCTGGCATTATTTTAGGAATTCCGTTGTTAGAAAAAAGTATTTGTTTTAGTCTACAGAAGCAATGTTTTTGTTTGGCATACTGGCTACCGGTTTCGATTCGCAGTACCACCCTATGGTAAAAAAAATGACAGCACATAGTTAAAATAGGAATGTAAGAAACGTTTACAAAATATTTTCTATGGTAACAAACGAATGATACAGAGCGCAACCTTAAAATATATACGTTGCGTTCCAAACGATACCTTTTTCTCATAGAGAGCAACTTTTTGATCATAGGATGATACTGCGTCTCGAAACTGGCCAAATCAAAACATTGCGACTGTGGAATAAAACAAACACGTTTTTCCTGATTGTGTTTGTCGCCGTTCAAACCTGCATTATATGAGGAATATGTGATACCATTGTTTTCATTGTCAGTTACCTAATTTTTCAGTTCATCCCTTTAACTGTACAAACATACAATATCTTGTTAGTTAATGTGCCTTCTGCCATCTTAACCGATGAAACGTCCTTTCTATCACGAATAGTGTTCTGATTTGTTTTGTCAATACTCATTTTTAAATTCTTTCTCTTACTAAAACCTTAACTGTATCTTCTCCTACCATTTCGAAGACATTCTGACCAATTTTGTTTACCTTTAATTCTCACTTTTTAATAGCTTACCCATTCCAGTGTGTTTTCTAATGAGTCTTTCGTATCCGCAACGTCCTTAGCTGCTTGCATAAGGATCCTCGTTAAATAATGCCCGTTTCGTCCATTTCTGTCAAACATTCACTTCTTGACATGCTTAACTTTGCGTGATCCATCATGGTATGGCTCTGTATCCTTAAATTATCATCTACGTTTATGACTCCTTGCCTACAAATCGTCTTTTACTCTGCATCTGACGGGTCTACGATCGCTTAAATTCTAAAATAGTTTTGGACACCCATACCTTGTAAAACCTGTTTTGTAGAATTTTCTGCGTTTGACACGAATGATACAAAGTTTATCGGAAACACGTGAAAATTCTAGAAAAATATACGTTCATGTTCATGCACCTAGAGTGATCAAATGGACCACGCTCTTGTTCAAGAGCAGTTGCAAGGCGAAAATAAGATAGATATGATCACCCGCTGACTCATCAGAACAACATTACACGTCTCGAGTGTGTCAACAGTAATTGTCGTTAACAGTAATAAATAGTACCGATAACAATGTGTTTTGAATGACAAATTTTATTGAAGCAAGAACTATGTGACATTCCTAAGCGTAGGTTGATTATTTATAACTCACTGTGTTGAAACTGATTTCATTAGGTTATGAAACTGCATGAAGCGTTCGCTTCTACAATTTAGTGTTTCCGTGGGTATTCAGTACTAATGTTATGTGGCTATATTACCGACAAAATATGCTTTGATTTCCACAAAATGCCTAGGTGTCGGCTTAATTTAGACAACAGCTATTACAGGTTTATTATTTTCAACTTTGTAAGAAAATTTAAACAGCCACCGATAAAGTGTACAAACATTGCTTTGGAGTAGAAGCTGGAGATGGAGTGAGCATCCCATTATGTTGTACAGCATGTGAATTAATCGACTAAAAGGTAAAAAAAGAGTTAACGTTACTTGATATGCCTATACCATGGAAAAAAACCAGAGGGCCATGTCTCAGTGTTCAAATAACTTGCGGGAATGCAGCCGGGTGACGTCGTCAACAAGGGTCGATATATCGGCAGGAGCACGCCCTGTCGTTTTCAACACACAACAACAGCAAGTAAGCTCTCCACAAGCCAATTAAAACAGCGGTTTTCAGATCAACTCAGTAAACGTAACACCGACACACACTGTAAACAATAGCGTCATCACAAACCAAAGATGATCGACGTCAGAAGTTATCGACAGCGAAATTAACAATCTACATCTACATCCATACTCCGCAAGCCACCTGACGGTGTGTGCCGGAGGGTACCTTGAGTACCTCTATCGGTTCTCCCTTCTATTCCAGTCCAGGATTGTCGGTATGCCTCTGTGTGGTCTCTCTCTGATTTTATCCTCATGGTCTCTTCGCGAGATATACGTAGGAGGGAGAAATTGGTGAGGTAGCATCAACTCTGTCCCTCAGCTTTTTTGACAAGGGAGAGAGCTGGACTCCATTAGAATTTAAACAAAATCCACCATCTCCATTTACAAGGTTACTTACTAATTTACGTAATTTCAACAGCTTCCTTAATAACAGTATCCCAATAGCTGGAAGAGCATCCCAGAATCTCCGTGTTATATTCTGTCGGAAGACAATGGTGGGTTTACTCGGCTGTTGTAGGCGTGTGTAACACTTATATTCGGTACACCGGTCCTCCACAGTCATGACAGTCCGACCAATATACGACACGTCACAACTACTGTAGATACCCGGCTTAGGCACACCAAGGTAATCCTTTACGGAATCTAAAAGGACGCTGATCTTAAATGATGGTCGAAAAACACACTTAACACCATATTTCCGCAAGATATTACCAGACCTGTTCCAAATGCTCCCTGCGTAAGACAGAAAGGCCGTAGACTTTGGTACCACCTCGGTATCATCACCACTCACCCGGTGCACAGTTGGTCGACAGCGCAACGCACGTCTGATATGTCTCTCACTGTAACCATTCTAATGAAAGGTGATTTCGAGATGGGCCAACTCAGCTGACAAACTCTCAGGGTCCGAGAGTACATACACCCTGTGAACCAAGGAACAGAGCACCCCTTCAAAGTCGACCACTACCAGCCTGCAGATACAAGTCAATGTGAGCAGGCTTCCTATCAATGGCAGGTCCCAACGTACCATCAACCTTCCTCCTGGCCATCACATCAAAGAAGGGAAGATAGATACCCTTTTCCACCTCCGTCGTGAAACAAATATTCGGGTGGATTGAACTCAGGTGCTCCAAAAGTCGTTCAAATTCTCACTGCCATGAGGCCAAACAGCAAAACTATCGTCCACATATCTGAAAAAAAAAACCGCGCAGATTTCAAAGCCGCCTACTAAAAGGGTTGTTCATCGAAGTCTTCCATAATCAAATAGGCAATAATAGCTGACTAGGGGCTTGGTAGCGCAACTCCATTTGTCTGCTCGTAGTATTGGTAAAATGGAAGTTCGTTAACTCAGTACCAAACTTAACGTCAATTATCCATAACGACTCAGACGTAGGAACACGAGTGAACAGAGAGACCACATCAAAACTTACTAGAACATCAAAGTCATTCAAACGCCTTCTCTCTAAGCGACGCAAGGAATCCGCCGAATTCTTAATGTGAAATTCACGCCGATCCACTGTAGGGCTCAACAGAGCGACAACGTGTTTTGCTACACACTATATCGAAGCACAAATGTTACTCGCAATCGCTCGAAGAGGAGCCCCTTTCTTTATAGGGTGCTTGAGTGTCATCTTTCCAGAGTTTCTCTGAAAAACGAGGTTGTGAATTCCCTTGCACAGCACTTACAGGGTGTTTAAAAAATGACCGGTATATTTGAAACGGCAATAAAAATTAAACGAGCAGCGATAGAAATACACCGTTTGTTGCAATATGCTTGGGACAACAGTACATTTTCAGGCGGACAAACTTTCGAAATTACAGTAGTTACAATTTTCAACAACAGATGGCGCTGAAAGTGATGTGAAAGATATAGAAGACAACACAGTCTGTGGGTGCGCCATTCTGTACGTCGTCTTTCTGCTGTAAGCGTGTGCTGTTCACAACGTGCAAGTGTGCTGTGGACAACATGGTTTATTCCTTAGAACAGAGGATTTTTCTGGTGTTGGAATTCCACCGACTAGAACACAGTGTTGTTGCAACAAGACGAAGTTTTCAACGGAGGTTTAACGTAACCAAAGGACCGAAAAGCGATACAATAAAGGATCTGTTTGAAAAATTTCAACGGACTGGGAATGTGACAGATGAACGTGCTGGAAAGGTAGGGCGACCGCATACGACAACCACAGAGGGCAACGCGCAGCTAGTGCAGCAGGTGATCCAACAGCGGCCTCGGGTTTCCGTTCGCCGTGTTGCAGCTGCGGTCCAAATGACGCCAACGTCCACGTATCGTCTCATGCGCCAGAGTTTACACCTCTATCCATACAAAATTCAAACGCGGCAACCCCTCTGCGCCGCTACCATTGCTGCACGAGAGACATTCGCTAACGATATAGTGCACAGGATTGATCACGGCGATATGCATGTGGGCAGCATATGGTTTAATGACGAAGCTTATTTTTACCTGGACGGCTTCGTCAATAAACAGAACTGGCGCATACGGGGAACCAAAAAGCCCCATGTTGCAGTCCCATCGTCCCTGCATCCTCAAAAAGTACTTGTCTGGGCCGCCATTACTTCCAAAGGAATCATTGGCCCATTTTTCAGATCTGAAACGTTTATTGCATCACGCTATCTGGACATTCTTCGTGAATTTGTGGCGGTACAAATTGCCTTAGACGACACTGCGAACACCTCGTGGTTTATGCAAGATGGTGCCCGGCCACATCGCACGGCCGACGTCTTTAATTTCCTGAATGAATATTTCAATGATCGTGTGATTGCTTTGGGCTATCCGAAACATACAGGAGACGGCGGGATTGGCCTCCCTATTCGCCAGACATGAATCCCTGTGACTTCTTTCTGTGGGGACACTTGAAAGACCAGGTGTACCGCCAGAATCCAGAAACAATTGACCAGCTGAAGCAGTACGTCTCATCTGCATGTGAAGCCATTCCGCCAGACACGTTGTCAAAGGTTTCGGGTAATTTCATTCAGAGACTACGCCATATTATTGCTACGCATGGTGGATATGTGAAAAATATCGTACTATAGAGTTTCCCAGACCGCAGCGCCATCTGTTGTTAACAATTGTAACTACTGTATTTTCGAAAGTTTGTCTGCCTGAAAATGTACTGTTGTCCCAAGCATATTGCTACAAACGGTGTATTTCTATCGCTGCTCGTTTAGTTTGTATTGCCGTTTCAAATATACCGGTCATTTTTCAAACACCCTGTACTTGCTGCAGTTATGCCTTGAAAATGGGAGGGTGGGCTCCTGTCGCAATATCGCGGGTTGCCCACGTAGTCAGCCGGCTGCATTCCCGTAAGTTGCTTAAACGTTGTATACGTCGGAAGAAACTCAGCCCACGTCACAGTTTATTATATCCCTCGATAAAAATTCAGAGAAATCAGACGTACCGGAAAAAAGGATTCTCATTATTGCAATAAAGATGAATCAGTGTCACACTATCACAAACAGGTTTAAATGGTTTAGTGCGTGATTTAAGCAGAAGTAATTAAAATGCCGAACTCCTTGGTTAAGATTTACACAATACACTCTTCGCGACGAAAGTACCAACCTCAGCGAGGGCAGGCACAGACATGATTCATATGGTTCAAATGGCTCTGAGCACTATGGGACTTAACTTCTAAGGTCATCACTCCCTTAGAACTTAGAACTGCTTAAACCGAATTAACCTAAGGACATCACACACATCAATGCCCGAGGCAGGATGCGGACCGGCGACCGGCGACTGTAGCGCCTAGAACCGCTCGACCACCCCGGCCGGCAGACATGATTCAATTTCCACTGTCCCAGCTGCGCACACCGTCTTGACTATAGCTAGTTACAAGCTCTTGCAAAGCACATTACATTAAGAGAAATACAGTGAATGAAACGGAAAATATGCGATGACTTCCATGTATTAATGTGTCACTGGGAATGCAACAAGACTAGAGGAATGTAAATGTTCCCTTTGCAAGGGGTAGTTAATGCCGTAAATCTCACTCACTACGGGAGAGAGAAATGACCTCAGCGGAGCCGAAATGTGAGACGAAAAAGTTTGCAACGCGAAAATCTGGAAGGTTCTGTAGATATACTACTCCCACCATCTCACAGTAGGCTTGGCCTAATGAAACAATTTGTAACGATCTCGCATCCAGCAAGCGGAGGATTTGCAAATCTAGCTGACAAATTGCCTCGTCTTTAATTGCGAAGGAGAAGGAAGATATATTTATGGGTCCACAAATCAAGGACTTTCAGAAAGGATAAAAGGAAGATTAGGGTTTTTTGTATCTCTGCAGATACGCACGAACACTGAGCGTGCAGTGCACAGAAATTTAGTGAAGCAGCCATTAAGCTCACAGTCTCGTAGTTTCGCGGAAGCGTGAGGCACAAAAATATTATTCTTGTTCCTTAAAGAAGTGTTGCAATAGGCCGCTGACGTCATAAAAAGGTATCGATCGGCGTTAGCGACCACCATAGATATCTATGGAGTGAGCATTCAGAGGTGCAGGACGAGAATTCTCTCCGCAAAGTCTGGGACGATGAATTTTAGCCCTTACAGCGATTAGCTTATTTTGAGTGTTATTACTTCGCTATTACAGTCAGATCGCCTTCAGAAGTAGCGTGAAACTTTTTATATGTGTTTTACAGACGTCTTTATAGCTTTATACCAGGAACTGAAGTTGTCTTAAAGATGTGAAGAGCAATGATATTGTGTTTTTTTTTTGCCCCAGTATCATGGGTCAGATTCCACTTTATTAACGTTTTTTTTCGGTAACGGGATAAGAATAGACAGCCAACAGTAATTTTTTTTACGTTGCACTTATTCATATTGTCGAATCTCTGTTCTAATGAACTGCGTTACGTTGTCACTGTATAGGAAACTGCCTCAGGCAGAAATACTTAGAAATACAGAATGGTTTGAGAACCTACATAAATCTGATGACATTA
Source organism: Schistocerca gregaria (assembly GCF_023897955.1). Taxonomy (NCBI): domain Eukaryota; kingdom Metazoa; phylum Arthropoda; class Insecta; order Orthoptera; family Acrididae; genus Schistocerca; species Schistocerca gregaria. The sequence continues at coordinate 83,435,904 of NC_064923.1, forward strand.
ATGAGACTGTCATGTATAAATTTTATCTGCATACGAACACAGCACCATTATGTATACACTAACTGGCAGTTTATTCAAACACCCTTGCATATTTATCCAGTACTTGACTCGTAAACACATGCCAAAAAAGCGCAGAAATTATCTCTGCAACGAAAGACTTTATAATATCATGTCTCGATATTTTTTAACATATAAAGTGCTTCATATCATTGTGACATTTATAATTATTCTTTTGTTGTACATACCTTTGAAAAGTACTGGTCCTCCTTTCAGATTTTTCTCCTTACATACGTAGCAGCGACAATAATGCACCATAACTCTTACTAAAACTCAAAAGTGCAGAAACGTATGCAAAACAAGACAAATACGTGTAATGTTCAAGTTACGCTTTCGGCACAAATTTTAGACAAGCAGTGTAGTCCCAAAATCTCGTGACTATCCTGCTTTGATGTTCAAAACATGCCCAGTAGGCTATGCTAACTCCATAGATATATATACTCTGCGATCGAAAAAATCCGGCGCTACAGTTTGGTGAGCTCATGCGTTTAGCTAACGTGGCTGATTGGCTACTCGAATATAGTTTGCGCACCAAAACCTGTAACTTCAGTACTGTTTATTAAGTGAATCTGCGAAACAGTAAAGAAATGTCACATTCAGTTATTGATTTGGACGTATTTATTAAAATAACTTAACTGTAACATTTGCAAAACAGTAAAAGGTACGGGCAAACGAATCACTTGTGCATTGTGGGATTGTCTCGAACAATGCCCCAGCAACTGACCCCCGCTGGCAGTTAGCATTGGGGTGTTTTCCTCAGGGGCTGAAACACATACACTATGTGATCAAAAGTATCCGGACACTTTGCTGAAAATGACTTAAAAATTCGTGGTGAACTCCATCGGTAATGATGGAATTCAACATGGTGTTGGCCCACCCTTAGCCATGATGACAGCTTCCGCTCGTAGGCTTACGTATAATCAGGTGATGGAAGGTTTCTTGGGGAGCGACAGCCCATTCATCACGGAGTGCTGTACGGAGGAGAGGTATCGATGTCGGTCGGTGAGGCCTGGCACGAAGTCGGCGTTACAAAGCATCCCAAAGGTGTTCTATAAGTGAGGACTCTGTGCAGGCCAGTCCATTACAGGGATATTTTTGTCGTGTAACCAATCCGCGATAGGCCGTGCATTATGAACAGGTGCTCGATCGTGTTGAATGATGAAATCAATGTAGGCCTGTGGTGTGATAGTGCCACGCAAAACAACAAAGGGTGCAAGTCCCCTCCATGAAAAACACATCCATATGATAACACCACCGCCTCCGAATTTTACTGTTGGCACCACACACGCTGGGAGATGACGTTCACCGGGCATTAACCATACCCACACCCCGCCATCGGATCGCCACATTGTGTACCGTGATGCGTCATTCCACACAACGTTTTTCTACCATTCAATGGTCCAAAGTTTACGCTCCTTACACCAAGAGAGGCGTCTTTGGGCATTTGCCGGCGTGATGTGTTGCTTATGAGCAGCCTGTCGACCATGAAATTCAAGTTTTCTCACTTCCCGCTTAACTGTGATAGTACTCGCAGTGGATCCTGATGCAGTTTGTAATTCCTGTGTGATGGTCTGGATACACATTACGACCCTCTTCAACTGTCGGCGGTCTGTGTCAATCAACAGACGAGATCGGCCCGTACGCTTTTGTGCTGTACATGTCCCTTCAGGTTTACACTTGACTATCACATCGAAACAATGGACCTAGGGCTGTTTAGGAGTGTGGAAATCTCACGTACAGACGTATGACACAAGTGACACCCAATCACCGGACCACGTTCGAAATTCGTGAATTCAAATGGCTCTGAGCACTATGGGGACTTAACATCTGAGGTCATCAGCCCCCTAGAACTTAGAACTACTTAAACCTAACTAACCTAAGGACATCACACACATCCATGCCCGAGGCAGGATTCGAACCTGCGACCTTAGCGGTCGCGCGGTTCGAGACTGAAGCGCCTGGAACCGCTCGGCCACACCAACAGCTCGTGAGTTTCACGGAGCGCCCCATTTTGCTTTTTCTCGAGGTGTATTGACTACTGAGGTCGCTGATTTTGAGTACCTGGCAGTAGATGGCAGAAAAATGCACCTACGATGAAAAAAGTATGTTTTTGGGGATGTCCTGATAGTTTTGAACACGTAGTGTATATGCACTATCGGTGACACGACACGGATACCAGGCCACTTGGAGTGTTAAACGTTTACCAGTGCTTTATCTCGATTTTTTATTGGGAGATTTGAAGTCTTCCGTGTTTACTATCATTTCGTTGTACACAAAAGCTGGTTACATTGCACTTGGTTCGTGATCTCTTTTGTTCACACTCACTTTTTGCACTTTCTTGCATTTAATGGAGAACACCATGTTAGCGGCTTTTGACAGAATTGGTATTCAGCTTTATTACATCTTGTCAGGTAATGAGTACAGTATGTAATTCTGCATTCAGTTGTGTGGCAAGAAGCGATACCATTCAAATCAGGATTACAATACTGAACTCGTTCCCTGGCAAGATGATATAGAGTACCAATTCTGTCAAAAGCTGGTAACAGGGAGTTCTCGATTAAATGAAAGAAAGTACGAAATGTGAGTGCGAACAAAAACGAAGTAGAATACGAACAATATACTTACTTGTACAGTACATTTAAATCAGACGGTTGACATACGGACTCATAAGCAATAACAAATGTATGTGAGTCCACAGGACACCATACTACGAAAGCAGCAGGTGGTTTATATGAAACAAAAACAAATACCCAATATCATGAGTATGAGCAAAAATTAAGCAGCATACGAGATACGTACTTAAAATGAGATTAAAAGAGTACAATGCCCGCAAGAGGTTGTTATTAAAAACGCAGTCGGATGAAACCAGGATCTGTGTCATGTCAGATATTTTACGTGGTGGTGAACACCAGTTAGAAGTTAATCTTAGTTCTTGGTTGATATTTCTCGAATGTATTAGTTTACAGGTTCACAAAATACTTTATTTCCAGACAGGCACTTTACTACTAGACTGAGAGACTGACCTATAGAGCGTAAATGAAAAATACTGTCGTCTAAATCGCGTATCTACAAATAAGAATAGGCAACGGTGCTCAAGTCTGTGGCTGTGTTCCTTGACTTCAGGAAGGCATTTGACGCTGATTAGCACTGACGTTTAGTGGAAAAAAAGAGTTTACGGTTTTCGACTGGATTCAGACTTCGTTGCAGAGAGAACTCAACACGCCACTCTTAACGGAACAAAATCGACAAATGTAATTTCTGGAGTACCCCAAGGAAGTGTGATACGATTGTTACTATTTACTGTGTGTACAAATGACCCAGTAGAAAGCTTCGGAAGCTCTCTAAGTTTGTTCACAGATGACACGGTAGTCTGTAAGAAAGTAGTAACGCCAACACAGTATCAAATGGCTCTGAGCACTATGGGACTTAACATCTGTGGTCATCAGTCCACAAGAACATAGAACTACTTAAACCTAACTAACCTAAGGACATCACACACATCCATGCCCGAGGCAGGATTCGAACCTGCGACCGTAGCGGTTGCGCGGTTCCGGACTGAAGCGCCTTGAACCGCTCGGCCACAGCCAAGACAGTATCGATATGCAGAATGACTTGCAGAGGATTGATGAATGGTGGTGGAACTGGCAGTTGATACCGAACTTAAATGTACGAGGCGTGCTTTTTAAGTAAGTACCGTTTTGAAATTAAAAAAATACGTGCTAAGGTATCTCAATAATTTTATATTTACATGAAAGCCTGTATCTTAATCTACTTTTCTACGTAATTTCCGTCAATAGTGAGGCACTTGTCATAACTTTGTACCTGTTTTTGAATACCCTCCTCATATAAGTCTGCCGCATGACTTGTTAAACACTGCATCACCACTGTTTTGACTTCGTCATCGTCTTGAAGAAGCTGACAGCACAGGGTGTTTCTTCCAGTGCAGGAACAGATGGTAGTCACTGGGCGCAAGATCGGGGCTGTACAGAGGATGATCTAGAGTTTCCCATCGAAAAGATGTGGTGAGATCTTTGGTCTGATTCGCCACATGCGGACGGACATTGTCTTGCAGCAAGACGATGCCCTTGCTCAACTTGCCACGTCTTTTATTCTGAATTGAACGGCGCAGATTGGGCAATGTCTTACAGTAAGTTGCTGCATTGTCCCATTACGAGGCAGGAATTCCACAAGCAATACTCCTTTTCTGTCCCAAAAAACTGTGCACATGATTTTAATGACAGAAATTGTTTGCTTAAACTTCACTTTTCTGGGTGCAACTGAACGCCGCCATTCCATGGAGTGTTGCTTTGATTCTGGTGTGACGTATGCCACCCATGTTTCATAGCCCCTTAAAAATTTGGCTTAAGAAATCATCACCGTCGTTGTGGTACTGCTCAAGGAAAGTCAATACACTGTCTAAAGGTTTAGTGCACATCCGTCAACATTTTCGGTACCCAACGTGCACACAATTTTCGGTAATTCAAGTGCTCTGTCGCAATGCCGTACAAAACACTACGAGAAACATTAGGAAAGTCATCCCACAAGGAGGAAATCGTAAAGCGTCTGTTTTCTCTCACCTTATTGTCCACTTCCTGCACCAAATTTTCATTAAATACCGAAGGACGTCCACTCCGTTGATCATCATACACATTTGTGCGGCCATCTTTAAATGCTCTCACCCACTTTCTTCCCATTCCATAACTCGTAATGTTTTCTCTGTGAACTGCACAGATCTCACGATGAATATCGATCGCTTTTAGGCTTTTAGCACTAAGAAATCTTATAACAGCCCGTACTTCATAGATGGCGGGACTCGCGATTATTGGAGGCATCTTAAACACTCACTACACAACGTAAACAAGGAAGAATCAGACTGTAGTGGCGTCAGTGCGTAGACAATAGATGTACACTACTGACCATTAAAATTGCCACACCACGAAGATGACGTGTTACACACGCGAAATTTAACCAACAGGGAGAAGATGCTGCGATATGCAAATGATTAGCTTTTCAGAGCATTCACACTAGCTTGGCGCCGGTGGCGACACCTACAACGTTCTGACATGAGGTAAGTTTCCAACCGATTTCTCATACACAAACAGCAGTTGACCGACGTTGGCTGGTGAAACGCTGTTGTGATGCCTTCTGTAAGGAGGAGAAATGCGTACTATCACGTTTCCGACTTTGATAAAGGTCGGATTGTAGTCTATCGCGATTGCGGTTTATCGTATGACGACATTGCTGCTCGCGCTGGTCGAGATCCAATGACTGTTAGCAGAATATGGAATCGGTGGGTTCAGAGGGTTATACGAACCGCCGTGCTGGATCCCAACGGCCTCGTATCACTAGTAGTCGAGATGAAAGGCATCGTATTCTCATGCCTGTAACGAATCGTGCAGCCACGTCTCGATCTATGAGTCAACAAATGGGGACGTTTGCTAGACAACAACCATCTGCATGAACAGTTCAACGACGTTTGCAGCAGCGTGGACTATCAGCTCGGAGACCATGGCTGCGGTTACCCTTAACGCTGCATCACAGACAGGAGTGCCTGCGATCGTGTACTCAACGACGAAGCGGGGTGTACGAATGGCAAAACGCCATTTTTTTCGGATGAATCCCGGTTCTGTTTACAGCATCACGTTGGTCGCATCCGTGTTTGGCGACATCGCGGTGAACGCACATTGGAAGCGTGTATTAGTCATCCCCATACTGGCGTATCACACGGCGTGATGGTATGGGGTGCCATTGGTTACACGTCTCGGTCACCTCTTGTTCGCATTGACGGCACTTTGAACAGTGGACGTTACATTTCAGATGTGTTACGGCCGGTGGATCTAACCTTCATTCGATCCCTGTGAAACCCTACATTTCAGCAGGATAATTCACGACTGCGTGTTGCAAGTCCTGTACGGGCCTTTCTGGACACAGAAAATGTTCGACTGCTGCCCTGGCCAGCGAATTCACCAGATGTCTCACCAATTGAAAACGTCTGGTCAATGGTGGGCGAGCAACTGGCTCGTCACAATACGCCAGTCACTACTATTGATGAACTGTGGAATCGCGTTGAAGCTCCATGGGTAGTACACGCCATCCAAGCTCTGTTTGACTCAATGCCCAGGCGTATCAAGGCCGTTATTACGGCCAGAGGTGGTTGTTCTGGGTACTGTTTTCTCAGGATCTCTGCACCCAAAGTGCGTGAAAATGTAATCACATGTCAGTTCTAGTGTATTATATTTGTCCAATGAATACCCGTTTATCAGATGCATTTCTTCTTGGTGTATCAATTTTAATGGCCAGTAGTGTAGGTACCCACTGCGCATGCACAGAACGCTGCGGTACTTACTTAAAAAACACGCCTCATAACATACTGCGTGTACACAGGAAAAGAAATCCGCTGCTGTGATAACACATTACTGATAGCAAATAACTGGGAAAGTATCTACCGTAAAGTATCTAGCAGTAACTATCACCAGCGACCTTTACTGGGATGACCAACAGATAAAACACATGCCAGACTGAGATTTATGGGAAGAATCTTAGGGAAATGTTACGCATCCACGAAAGAAGTGGCTTACAAGGCGCTTGTTTGAGCGGTTATTGAGTACTGTTCATCAGTCTGAGGTCCTTACCAGGTGGGACTGACAGAAGGAAAAGAGAGTATACAACGAAAAGTGGGGCGTTTTGTGACGGGATGGTTTAGTTGGCGCTAGAGCGTTATAGAGATGCCCAAGAAACTCCATTGGCAGACGTTGCAAGAGAAGCGTGTTGCATCACGGAGAGGTTTACTTTTGAAATATCGAGAGAGCATTTCCCGGGAAGAGTCGGACAACATATTACTTCCTCCCACATATATTTCGCGAAATGACCACGACAGCCAAATTCAAGAAATTAGAGCTAGTATAGAGGCTTACCGACAATAATTCTTCCCACGAGCCACTCTCCAGTCGAACAGTGAAGGGGAATCAGTTAGTGATACCAGGTGTACCCTGCGCCATACACCGCCAAGTAGATTGCGGAGTATTTATGTATATGCAGAAAAATACGGATTTTCGCGCCATATTTTATCGTATTGAAAGATTATAGATTGTGGACCGTAGTGATCACAGGACTTTGTGATTGTGGTTTTGTTGCTCTGACCAGTGAATAAAATAACTGGAATTGCTCGTGAAATTTCGACTACGTAGCTGGATAGTCTGCTTAAGCCCGAAAATCTGAGTCAGGAAATCCATTTCAGCTAACAAATCTACCTGATCAATGGACCGCCGCCCGCCTACCAGTAAGCTGGGACAGAATACTCTGAATGAAGAGGCCCTTTTCAGTATAACTTACAGAACTTGCGATCGTCCCGACGACTTAAGATACAACAGAGGCCCCTACGTGGTCTACAGTTTCGGTATAAATGGAGCCAGTACAGTGGATACAACAGTCCAGTCAATGAAGGAAAATTAGAGAAAAAGTTCTTGTAATTGCAAATTTTTGAACAGTGGTAGGACTGAGCGCCAAGAACAGCATACTAAAAACCCACACCGGTAGCGTGTGAGGGGGTGAGGGGGATGATACCTAGAAAACTGCTGATTCTATAAGAAGCTTAAAAGAACAGACCCGCAAAATTACAGACCAGTATCCCTAATTTCGGTTTGCTGCAGAATCCTTGAACACATTCTTAGTTCGAATATAATAAACCATCTTTAGGCTGTGAACCTTATGTACATGGTTTTAGAAACCATCGCTAGTGCGAAACTCAGCTTGCCCTTTTGTCACATGATACACTGCCAACGATGGATAAAGAGCGACAGGCTGATTCCATGTTTCCAGGTTTCCGGAAAGCGTTTGATACGATGCCCCGTTGCAGGCTATTAACGAAGGTACGAGCATATGGAGCAAGTTCGCAGAGAAGTAAGTGACTCTAAGACTTTTTAAATAATAGAACACAGTATATTGTCAACGACGGCGAATGTTCATCAGAGACAAGTGTATCGTCAGGAGTGCCACAGGGAAGTGTGCAGAAGATGCTGCGGTGCACGGTAAGGCGTCGATGTTGAGTGACTAGAAAAGTACAACACGACTTAGACAAAGTTTCCTGTTGGTGAGATGAATGGAAGCTAGCCCTAAAAAGTAAGTTAATTTGGATGAGTGGGAAGAAAAAACCTGTAATATTTGGATACAGTATTACTTGTGCCCTGCTTGACACAGTCAGGTCGTTTAAATATCTGGACGTAACGTTGCAAAGCGATGTGAGGTGGAACGAGCGTGTGAGAACTGTGGTAGAGAAGGCGAATGGTGGACTTCGGGTTACTGGGAGATTTTTAGGAAAGTGTGGTTCACATTTAGAGGAGACCGCACATTGGACGCTGGTGCTACCTATTCTAGGGTACTGCTGCAGTGTTTGGGATCCGCACCAGGTCAAGAGAAGAGAGATCGAAACAATTCAAAGGCGGGTTCCTAGATTTGTTAACAGTAGGTTCGAACAAATGAAAGAGTTACGGAGGTTGGGAATCCCTGGAGGGAAGCTGACGTTCTATTCGAGGAACACAACTGCGATAATTTAGAGAACCGTCATTTGAAGCTGACTGCCGAAAGATAAGATACTAGGGGGCTCATATGGAGGCGTATAGGCACTCGTTTCTCCCTCGCTTATTGGGGAGTGGAATAGGGAAGGGAATCACTAGCACTGGTACACGCCACCCTCCGCCACGCACCGTACGTACTTTCTACATCTACATCTGTGCAGATGTATCTGTAGAAAATATAAAATATATTCCCAGTACAGAATTAAAGTACATCTAATATCTCACAAAACAAAACAAAAAAAGGCGATGCTTATTTCTTCTCTAGGACTAATATACTACTCGCCATTAAAATTGAGACACCAAGAAGAAATGCAGATGATAAACTGGTACTCATTGGACAAATATACACTCCTGGAAATGGAAAAAAGAACACATTGACACCGGTGTGTCAGACCCATCATACTTGCTCCGGACAATGCGAGAGGGCTGTACAAGCAATGATCACACGCACGGCACAGCGGACAAACCAGGAACCGCGGTGTTGGCCGTCGAATGGCGCTAGCTACGCAGCATTTGTGCACAGCCGCCGTCAGTGTCAGACAGTTTGCCGTGGCATACGGAGCTCCATCGCAGTCTTTAACACTGGTAGCATGCCGCGACAGCGTGGACGTGAACCGTATGTGCAGTTGACGGACTTTGAGCGAGGGCGTATAGTGGGCATGCGGGAGGCCGGGTGGGCGTACCGCCGAATTGCTCAACACGCGGGGCGTGAGGTCTCCACAGTACATCGATGTTGTCGCCAGTGGTCGGCGGAAGGTGCACGTGCCCATCGACCTGGGACCGGACCGCAGCGACGCACGGATGCACGCCAAGACCGTAGGATCCTACGCAGTGCCGTAGGGGACCGCACCGCCACTTCCCAGCGAATTAGGGACACTGTTGCTCCTGGGGTATCGGCGAGGACCATTCGCAACCGTCTCCATGAAGCTGGGCTGCGGTCCCGCACACCGTTAGGCCGTCTTCCGCTCACGCCCCAACACCGTGCAGCCCGCCTCCAGTGGTGTCGCGACAGGCGTGAATGGAGGGACGAATGGAGACGTATCGTCTTCAGCGATGAGAGTCGCTTCTGCCTCGGTGCCAATGATGGTCGTATGCGTGTTTGGCGCCGTGCAGGTGAGCGCCACAATCAGGACTGCATACGACCGAGGCACACAGGGTCAACACCCGGCATCATGGTGTTGGGAGCGATCTCCTACACTGGCCGTACACCTCTGGTGATCGTCGAGGGGACACTGAATAGTGCACGGCACATCCAAACCGTCATCGAACCCATCGTTCTACCATTCCTAGACCGGCAAGGGAACTTGCTGTTCCAACAGGACAATGCACGTCCGCATGTATCCCGTGCCACCCAACGTGCTCTAGAAGGTGTAAGTCAACTACCCTGGCCAGCAAGATCTCCGTATCTGTCCCCCATTGAGCATGTTTGGGACTGGATGAAGCGTCGTCTCACGTGGTCTGCACGTCCAACACGAACGCTGGTCCAACTGAGGCGCCAGGTGGAAATGGCATGGCAAGCCGTTCCACAGGACTACATCCAGCATCTCTACGATCGTCTCCATGGGAGAATAGCAGCCTGCATTGCTGCGAAAGGTGGATATACACTATACTAGTGCCGACATTGTGCATGCTCTGTTTCCTGTGTCTATGTGCCTGTGGTTCTGTCAGTGTGATCATGTGATGTATCTGACCCAAGAAATGTGTCAATAAAGTTTCCCCTTCCTGGGACAATGAATTCACGGTGTTCTTATTTCAATTTCCAGGAGTGTATTATACTAGAACTGACATTTGATTACATTTTCACGCAATTTGGGTGCATAGATCCTGAGAAATCACTACCCAGAACAACCACCTCTGGCCGTAATAACGGTATTGATACGAGTGGGCATTGAGTCAAACAGAGCTTGGATGGCATGTACAGGTATAGCTGCCCATGTAGCCTCAACACGATACCACAGTTCATCAAGAGTAGTGAGTAGCGTATTGTGACGAGCCAGTTGCTCGCCCACCATTGACCAGACGTTTTCAATTGGTGAGAGATCTGGAGAATGCGCTGGCCAGGGCAGTAGTCGAACATTTTCTGTGTCCAGAAAGGCCCGTACAGGACTTGCAACACGCGGTCGTGAATTATCCTGCTGAAATGTAGGGTTTCGCAGGGATCGAATGAAGGTTAGAGCCACGGGCCGTAACACATCTGAAATGTAACGTAAAATGTTCAAAGTGCCGTCAATGCGAACAAGAGGTAACCGAGACTTATATCCAATGGCACCCTCTACCATCAAGCCGGGTGATATGCCAGTATGGCGATGACGAATACACGCTTCCAATGTGCGTTCACCGCGATGTTGCCAAACACGGAAGCGACCATCATGATGCTGTAAACAGAACCTGTATTCGTCCGAAAAATAACGTTTTGCCATTTCTGCACCCGGGTTAGTCATTGAGTACACCATCGCAGGCTCTCCTGTCTGTGATGCAGTGTCAAGGGTAACCGCAGCCATGGTTTCGAAGCTGATAGTCCATGCTGCTGCGAACGTCGTCGAACTGTTCGTGCAGATGGTTGTTGTCTAGCAAACGTCCCCATCTGTTTATTGACTCAGGGATCGAGACGTGGCTGCACGATCCGTTACAGCCATGCGGAAAAGATGCCTGTCATCTCGACTGCTAGCCGTTGGGATCCAGCACAGCGTTCCGTATTACCCTCCTGGACCCACCTATTCCATATTCTATTAACAGTCATTAGATATCGAACAACGCGACCAGCAATGGCGCGATGCGATAAACCGCAATCGCGATAGGCTACAATCCAACCTTTATCAAAGTCGGAAACGTGATAGTACGCATTTCTCCTCCTTACACGAGGCATAATCAAACAACGTTTCACCAGGCAACGTTGGTCAACTGCTTGTGTATGAGGAATCGGTTGGAAACTTTCCTCATGACATCACGTTGTAGGTGTCGCCACTGGCGCCAACCTTGTGCGAATGCTCTGAAAAGCTAATCATTTGCATATCACAGCATCTAATTCCTATGTGTGTTAAATTTAGCGTGTGTAGCACGTCATCTTCGTGTTGCAGCAATTTTAATGGCCAGTTGTGTATTTTCCTTGTTACAGGGAATGGAGAAGTCGCGGATTATTAAATATGCTCTTTTAATGGTATAAAACTAATGTTTATTGTTACATGAAGTGACTTAAGAACGAATGTTAAATGTGTGTGCCATGGCTAAGAACAATAGAGCCGTATTGCGCAATAAATCTTGTTCTGCGACATGTAACAGAGTGCAGGTGAGTGGAAAGTAGAAGTGAGATGGAAGGTAGATCGCCAGATTGTGGCCTTGCAATAACGTGTTTCACAAGTCTGGAAGGTGAAGAGCAAGCAGGCGAGTCGACACTCTCTCTACCCCACTACGTCACAAACAGCGACTACAGGGAGTTCCACAAAGTTATGCTGGCTCCTTTGCAGCGTGCCTTATGATCAGTACTGATACATTATGCAGACAAGCCTGAAGGCTGTTTATTTCCAACAAAGTGGGATGGTACTTCATGGAATGCAAATATGAGTTATAAACAATAGTAATGCAACGAAAAAGCATATGGACAGAGGCTACATAAATCTCTGCACGCTGTTCTGTGCTGCTAGAAGAAAAACTGATTCTTAGGCATTCTGTAAGATAGTTGAAGCGTTCTTCCACAAAAGGTAACTTCATAAGGCGCAGTGCAAAGGGGTTGGCATAACTTTGAGGAACACACTGTAGTTGCTTCTTGTGATTTAGTGAGGTAGAGAGAATGGCGACTCGCCTGCTTGCTCTTCATTTTGCAGACTTGTGAAGGAAGGAAGTGCATGGCCATAATTCAGTGCCCTGTCTTCTCTCCACTCGCCTCCACCTTGGTAACCCCCCACCCCCCAGAAAACACTTATCCGTTAGAAATTACGACGTTATAGTTAGAGGTGATGTCTAGGCAGATACACTGCTTAGTGACACTTCGTTTCTTGTTTTACTGATTGTTTCATAACAGCAACTACAAAGGAACGACAAAGTAAGTTATTTATTACTACACTATTTACAGGTATTTGAAAGTAAACCAGATGTTATTAAAACCTATGTTTTCAGAATGGAAGCTCGCTCCATACTGTATTTTGCCACAAGACCAGCAGCAGTGAGAGATTAGATCAAACAAATATTAGAATGGGACATAACTGAACCATCTCTATCCCATACGATACTCTATTCTTATCGGTAAGCAAACCTAACGTACAAGCCATAAATAAACTAATTGTACCTCTACGCGCAAGACCTGAAAACCTTGATGAGCAGTAACAAAAATTCTATGTTATCAAATACTGTACAAGCACTGATTTAAAAAGTCCATAGTGCCAAGTAAAACAAACACCAGAATCTATAAAATATATGGCCTTTGTTTTTGCGGTTAGGAGTTATCAATTTTGTGTCTTATCTTTCGGACTTATGTTGGTTCTGCAGTGTTCATCACTGCTTTACGCACAATACAAGGTGCAGAAATGTTATAAAGTGTAACACTGTATGTTGACAACATTCTAATAGCAAGAGATACTTGGGAAGAACATCTACATAATGTAGAAAGAACACTAGTCAAGCTTTTACAAGCAGGTGTAATGGTAAACCTACAAATATCTAAGTTTGCAAGAGAAGAGATCACATTTTTAGGCCATATACAGGTTGGCGCACGAAATGTGTTACCATTTTGTTTTTAAATATAAACTTTATTGTCAATACAATTTGAAAGGAACATATACTACAATGAAGAGCCGTCCATGAAGATTTGTTCTAACTCAGGACATGCTCAATATGTCCACCATTTTGTTTACCAACTTCCTTCAAACGAACACTGAAGTTAGTGATTACCCTACGGCACATGTCTTCCGTAATTTCACTGCAGGCTTGAAGAATAAATCTTATGAGCTCCATTAAATCATGTGGACGTTTCGGGAAATTTTTTTCCTTTAGGTACCCCCAAAGAAAAAAGTCACATGGATTGAGGTCTGGACTATTGGGGGACCAATTTTGTCCGTCATTGAAGCGACCTGGAAACCTGAGTGAAATGATCAGCATGTCTAAATGCTCGTGTAAAAACACCAACAATGTTTGCAGTATGTGGCCTTGCTCCATCGTGCTGTTGAAGGGTAAGGCAGTAGAAAGAAGCTGTGGAATTTAATGGAGCTCAGAAGACTTCAAGCTTGCAGTGAAATTACGGAAAACATGTGCCGTAGGGTAATCACTAACTTCAGTGTTCGTTTGAAGGAAGTTGGGAAACGAAATGGTGGACGTATTGTGCATATATACTGAGTTAGAACAAATCTCCATGGACGGCTATTCATTGTAGTATATGTTCCTTACAGATTGTATTGATAATAAAGTTTATATTCAAAAACAAAATGGTAACACATTTCGTGCGTCACCCTGTAATATCCTCACAGAGAATACCTGTCCCTGACAAAATTAGCATCGTCAAGAATATCCCATATTCAAACACGAACAAGCAGTTGAAAGCATTTCTTGGTCTCTGTTTCTTCCGGTGTTTCTTTTCAGACCAGTTATTAAATAGCACATCATTATTAGGTTTACTTAAGAAGAATGCTTTATAATTTTGGACACAGGACTGCACCAATGATTTTCATGCAATCAAAGAAGGGTTAGTTAATTCAGATATCCAACATCATGCTGATAAAAATTTTTGTGTCGCTGCAGATGCCTCATATACATGTTTGGTCTCGTATCTTTTTCAAACTGACGAAGAGCAGGACAAGTGTGAAGAAAGAGTGATTAGTTATGCAAGTAGAGCACTCGCTGAATACGAGAGCTCTTACTCAGCGACATAATTAGAAACACTAGCAAGTGTGTAGGCATTCAAAAAATTCAAATACTACATTAGTGGTAGAAACACAAGAAATCATCCATGTTGCCAAAAGGTGAGAACACACCTGAAACAGAATTATAACAATATTATATTTTACACAATAACGTACTGTTTTGTAGAAGGTATCTCAGTACGAATTTTGGTGTGTATGAATGCCATCAGAGAGTGTAGTTAAACGTATGCACATCATGCCTGGAGACTTACGTTACCAGAGTATGTAAGAAAACATAACCTATATTGCTAATCTCCAAATCTGCGACAAGTACGTCGGTTATTAAGCACCTGTGACATCCGTTAGAAAGCAAAATCCATCAACATAACATGTAAGACTGAATTGCGCTATATTTTGTCTAACAATCCTCTTGAAATAGTAGCTGTTGATATTGCCGTCCATACCCAACCGTCTGTGGAGATATCAAATACGCTATTGCTTTATATGACATTTTTTTTTTAAGTTTGCAAGTTATATGCAGCTAAGTCTACTCTCGTTGCAGTGATTATCGAAAAAATTTCAAATGATTACGTCACCACAGTAGGAAAACCCAAGTCACTGCTGACGTACAATGCACCTTACTTCACTGGCCACAAATGGAGAGCATGTCTGCGAGAAAAATCCACACAAATAATTTCAGTATCACGTTTTATCCCGCAAGAAAGTCCTTACAAACAAATTTTCTGAAAATTAAACAAGTTATTACGCACTTATACACACAAGCAACACACTTGTTTGGCACAGTATTTTGATTAGTTTGAGAAGGAAGTGAACCACCTTTCCATCATATCATGGCACACAATAAACTCCTACAGACTTGAAGTTAAGTGTCAAAAAACCAACGAGTGGGTAGATCCTCTTACGAAGTCTGAGACGAGCACAATACCACGAAGAAAAAGTAAGACCCTTTTTAACTGCACTCATCAAGCGCTATTTAGAAAATCACAGTATGGCAACACCCTAAAAAACACACAAAATTACTAAATAGAAATTGTTTTATTCAGAAATCACCAGAAATCTTCTAAAAAAAAAACACAAGATGGGAGATTGATTACGAAGGACCATATATCGTCACACGCATTCCACACCCAGTTTGTTGTTAGCTCACAAATCCTAGAACCAATAAGATTGAAGGTCTGTACCCACACAAACATCTGAAGAACTTTCGATGTACGGCAAACCAATAAATAAACATTATGAAAGGTAACAGTTACGAGAATACCCGTCAACCTGCTCGCCAAACGAATTAAAACACACGAAACGTCATGTACCCTGATTTACTTTGGAATTAGCAGTATATTCGCAATGCATTTGTATATCAGTGATGCAGGATCTACGCTAGCTGGAGTTGTATTCATCCGTTTGCATACATCCCCATGTGTTAATTTGAAGATGTGCACTGGCCCCCAACTCGCTTTTATCTATGAATTTTATTTGTTTATTATGATGCTAGATATTTTCATCTGTACAGGTATAAGGTTGTTTCTCACAGTGCAAAGGTGTATCTCAGAGTTACACATTGCTGAATACCTATTTTAATACTATGAAATTTATTTTGTGAAGAGAATAGATGACCATGACCTGATTAAACTGTGCGAATAATAGAATGTGAGAGGCTGATGTCCTGTCAATAAATGGAAACGTTTCTATAAATACACTGTGGGCCTTGCACGATCCAAACACAACACGATCGCACGCATGTAAGTAATGTACTAGCCTATTTGCAAAGTAAACATCAGTGTTTCACTCAAACAAAGTACTACTAAACAACATGAATGATAGTGTATTGTTAACAAGAAACTTGTAACTAGCGTTTTTCTTTCTCCTCTGCTCCTCTTGCGTGAACATCTGTTTGCTTTGTACTTAAATCATTTCTAACAGTAGATACTTTGCTACTGACCACTTACGTACTTTAGGTAGTGACGTGACGTGGAATTTTCCTCTGACCTGTCTTTTGTGTGTCTACGAGTAAATGAAATATTAACTGTATGATACATGAATCCTAAACCCAGATTCTATTTTCAATGCTGAAAATAGGATAAGTGAAATATCTATAAATATGTGACGAGTTAGAAAACGAACTTATTAGATAAAATGACTTGGACAGAGAACCTGTAAATATAAAAGCCTCTACTAAATGAGTATGTAAGGTGTCAGGCAAATCCAACACCTTACATGAAAACCCTGACATGATAAGCAAATCCAGTAGTATGTCACATAGCTCCGAATAAATCGTGACATTAAATTAACCAAAGTAATACGAGTAACGAGTGAGCAAATGGAATGCCACAGACTAACACAAGAATACCTAAATGCATGTCGTACCTTCCCACCGTGAGGCAGACGCAGTTCCGAAGGGAGAAACGAGAACAGAAGCCGAGAGCAGAACCGTGTTAAGCTAGAAGGCCCTACGATAAGGGAGGGGCTGGACACCTACGCCGACAGACTACCTGTACGACTACACAACCCGCACGTTTTAGCGTGAGGCTTTTTCGCGTGTCTGTTACATTAGGACAATCCTCCAGCCCATGTTAAAAGATAGAGCCCTCCAGAACAACAGTATAGATCGCACGATAACGCTGAAAGGACCACACCAGCTGCTGGTTTCAGCGTGAGACTTTTTAGCGTCTCTGTTACGTTGCAAACTTTAAAAAACATTGCCCCACCACGAAAAGTATATCGTTTCTCATTGGATAGACAGAATTTTTGTAGGCGGAGCTTAAGGTTAACATTGAGACCCTGACTGGTCTCAATGTCCAGATAGTTTTTTTAAACCAACTTCGGTAAATTGTAGTAAGGAGAAGTTAGAGTAGAGTTGCTTCCGAGATGGCGATGTGAGCGGAGCTGTGCCGCCGGCCGCTGCCGCCCTGACGTTGCTTAAACACCGACAAGGTAATGAACGCATGCGATGCAACATTTTTGAGCGCATAAGGCTTCACTCAGAACTGCAGAAGTCTCATCTGTTACACCCCGTTTTTGAGTAATACTAGTGGCGATCGTTAAGTAAAACTCATGGTGTTCACATTTGCCACTTGAAGTAAAGATCCGAAACGCGATGATTTTTCTTTTATATAGTTATTGAGAAGCCACATCAGCCACTGTAATTTACGACAAGTTAGAAAAGTAATTAGAGATAATTGAGGGTCACTGTAGACCATTTTGATAGTTTTTTCTTTTGTGAAACTTAAATTTAACCTAGATTATAGATGTGATATGGCATAGGTCATCCTTCGATCGATTGTAGAACTTGGAAACCCATTCAGGGAATATTCGTTCACATTTTTGTTGAACGCAGTTGGTTTTTACCATCCTGTATTGAAACATTTCCTTTTATCAATAGTGCAATTTATAAACGATGTTTTGTGAGTAGAATAAAATTTCCAATGGTAAACTCAACTGCTTTTTCAACGTTATTTTACAAGCTAACTAAAAATAGGAAAGCCTTGAACCCTTTCCACTATATTTAGTTAGTATTAAGATTCTTTTACAGGGAGTGCAGTGGAGCTGACGCTGAGATCATTTAGTATTTGGTTATATCATCGCTAGTCTCACTGAACTCTTCTGAATTCTACATGTCATGTGTGGTCTGGCGTCTCCTTACCAGTAACAGGTCCCAGGTTCAAACTAGTTAATTCCCTAAAAAACACGCTCAGAGCGTCGTTGCGCGAAAGTGGTAGGGAGACACGATATAGTACAATCAGAAACCAGCATGAATGTTTAGAAGTACAAAAGCACCTTAATTTCTATTATGGCGAAAACAAAATAATGGTGTTTATTTGATAAACAGCGACCAATCGCGTGTTGGGACAGAGAATTAGTGCACTGTGCCTAATCCCGATCCCTGGAGGGCTTTTAAACGAATATTAGGACAAGTACACAGCATTTCTGCCGGATACAAAGATGTGCACTTATCTCATGGAAAAACTGAAGCTGCTTCCTCCAGGGGGGTGTGCTACCGAAGGGGTGTCGGTGGCTTCCACTACACAGGAACCCAAAAGGCGTCACCAACACCAGTCCTCTACGAGAAAACTTCACATCGTATAAGCACTAGGCGCAGCGTCCAACGTTCATGTCTGGAGGAAACTGCGGATGCCCCTACAGTAGAAAGTGATTGTCGTCGAATGGTTGTTCGGTGCACATAACTGACTTTCAAATGTATACGCTAAAATACCTAAACCCAAAAGGCGTCACCAACACCAGTCCTCTACGAGAAAACTTCACATCGTATAAGCACGAGGCGCAGCGTCCAACGTTCATGTCTGGAGGAAACTGCGGATGCCCCTACAGTAGAAAGTGATAGTCGTCGAATGGTTGTTCGGTGCACATAACTGACATTCAAATGTATACGCTAAAATACCTATAAGTATACAACACATGGACACGATAACATTCATGAGAACTTATGAACTTTTGACTTTTGTAGATAAGAAGAGCAGTCTAACGACGAAAAATGAAAATCGAACATACAGGGTGAAAAGCATTTAAATCGACAAACTCTGGGAGGTTGTAGGGGACATCAAAACAAATATTTTTCCCTAATGTCATTTTTTTCCTATGAAGAGTATTTAAACCGGTAGAGGAAGATTTCTCTGGTCGCAAATTAATTAAACCAACAAACACTTTTCCATTTTTTATGACCAAGAGACAACACATTAACACAACCCATTTTCAATTACAGCAATTTTCAAAAATGCCTCCATTGACACGTAAATAAAGGTTACACCGTCGGATCATGTTCTGCCTGACACGGGCAAAGACCCCAGGAGTATCCTGAATTGTTCCTGCTGCTGCTACTATACGGACAACCAGATCCTCTTCTGATGCAACAGGAGTTGCGTAAACAAGGTTTCGCATCTCTCCCCACACAAAAAAGTCCAGAGGGGATATATCTGGGGATCGAGCAGGCCATGGTACAGGACCACCTCGGCCAATCCACGTTTCTGGGAACCGTTGGCCCAGGAATCGACGCACACGACCACTGAAATGTGCTGGCGCCCCGTCATGTTGGAACGACATGCTTGTCTTGTACGGAGCGGGACGTCTTCCAGCAATTCTGACAATGCTCTGGCGAGAAAATTGTAGTAGTGCCTGCCATTTAATGGCCTAGGTAGCAGATGCTGCCCAATTAAACAGTCCCCAACAACACCGATCCACACATTAACGAAGAACCGCACTTGATGAGCGCTAGTAACTGTGTCATGTGGGCTATCCTCACTCCATACATGCGAAACACAGAGGATGGAAATGTAGAATGCATTTCACACTGTTTCAGGTACCACTGTAAAACTGTGCTCTGGGTGGATAATCAACTGGTTCCAGGTTGTGGACACGCTGTGAGTGAAATGGACGTAACAATTGCTCTCGATGGACTGTTCTTACATTCGTCTGATTTGTTCCCATGTCACGTGCAATTGCATGGGTGCTGATTGAAGGATCGAGTTCCATATGCTGCAAGACAGCTTCCTCAAATAGCAGCGTTCTTACGGTGCGACGGCGTCCCTGTCCAGGTGATCTGCTAAATGACCCGGTCTCACGCAGGCGTTGGTACACAGCAGCAAATGTCGTATGATGCGGGATACGGCGATTAGGATACTGTTGTTGATAAACCCGCTGTGCAGCTCGTCCGATGTGGTGCGCTACGTAGCACGCACCAACCATATCAGTGTACTCACTTCAGGTGTATCGTCCCATTAGTAAACAAAGACAATGGACTACTACACTGGTGGACAGCAGTTGCCTACAACTGAAGAGCGTTAATACGCCCTCTAACAACTGAAGATCGTAATACGGCCTCTAACAGCTGAAGAGCGTAATACGGCCTCCACCAGTTTAAATATTCCTCATAGGAGAAAATGACGTTAGGGAAAATATTTGTTTTGATGTCCACTACAACCTCCCAGAGTTTGACGGTTTAAATACTTTTCACCCTGTATAATTTCCTCTGAATATGAAAAGAAATAATTCATATTGTAAACTCACGATACTATTCAACCTTTATCTGTTGCATACGTATTTATCTATGTATTTTAACTGTATGTGCCCTGTAGTGGTGCATCTTAGCCAAGAAAATGATAGCGTGGTACAAATATTTCGTGGATCCCGGAGCTTCAGCACTGCTACAGGAATGTAAGCAGCCACTGGGGTGAGAATGAAGAAAACAGTGCGGTGTAAGTGGACCGCGGGCAGTACTGACGAAAATCATACTTGCTGGTCTGTTGCCGTCCGGTGACGTTACACAACCCGCATCTAACGTCACTCCTCCACAGCACTTGCGACCTGCATCGTGTCTCGTGTCCAAGTCGACAAGCGTCTCAACTGCGCTCTGTCACACAACAACAGTGTTGCTCACACGTCATGCTGACGCTTACTGGAGGACAAGTCAGCGCAAGGAACTTGATTTATTTGATTGCTCTCGTCGAACATGTAAAAAATTTGTATATTAATTTTTTTTCCCAAGTTGAATGACTGCTAACAGTAAAGCAACAAATTGTGTCGTAGTCACTGAAGGGTGCATTGTAATACCACTTTCTAAAAAATTACTTTTTGTGTAAAATTATGAGTAAAGGTTGTGACAGAAGAGACGATATATTAATATTTGTGTCATCTGTTCAAAATAACGAAGGTGCGACCTTCAGTTTTTGGTGGGCAGTTAGGAGACGTCTGGCTGGCAGGTTTTGTCTTCCGCTATCTTATTATCAGGTAACCAACCTGCTCTGTAGCTCCGTATGGTTTGTAATACATTAGCGTAAATATGAATCAAAACGTGTTCGAATATTTTCTTGCCATACCAGTTCACATATTTATGCTAACTGTCAATGTATTGTCAATTTCATTTTGCACCCTTCTGTGAGAGCCACATGGCACCGATCCGCCACTGGCGTGACTTTATTGAACATTCTTAATGACTATTTTCCGCTTATTGTACAAGCTGAACTTGCAGTTATTTGGAAAAGAAGTTCGAGAGTTTTAACTAATAACACAGCATAGAGCGAATACAAGGTCGAGATACATAAATTACATTTCAACATTCCATCGACCCACGTCTTTAGTTGAGTTGCTGCCAACACCAGTGTAGGACAGTAGGATAGTTACATCGTGCATTCAATAACAGGTTCGGTGATTTTTTTATTGAGCAGAGGTCGAAGATAACTCACAGCCCCTTCAATTTATTGCGCTACTGCCAAATATTCGAATTTGTTTTCATTTAGTAGACGAGAAGAAATATTGGCTAGTTTTTCTCTATTTCAATAACACTCCAACTCATACAGAAGTTTATATATCTGTCATGTCTGATTTAATTTCTTTTGCTAATCTCCTTCTGCATTTTTCATCTTACTCATAGTACGAGCAGTATGGACGCTATGGCCTGGGAAGCATATTTAAATCCGGATATTATTTTTTTTCTTGTAAACGAGACGATGCCGATTTAGTTATATGTTAAAGTGGCTTAGTTTGTAATATTTTTAATTTCTTTGCCTGTTTCATAGGCAAGTATTACGGGATCGAAAATGTGCACTTAGGCTGCACATTTTGTTTTAATATATTTTTTTATTATCTGTGTTTAAACTTTTTGGTCAAATTTTCGATAATTGCGATTTTTTTTATTACCTCCGTCTGTTTACAATTCGGATGTTCGAGTTGCATCTTTCAGTCTATATGCTATGTCAAACAAATGATAACCTGATACAGCTGAATCGGGGGATAAGAAACATGCTTTGTAGAGTAATGATATAATACGATGGTTAGGATTTCACTTTTTTTATAACGACATTCACATCTTTTTTAAATGTTTGGCACTGAAGAATTTAGTTACTGATAAGAGACTTTGTTTATCTGAAAAATCTGAATTATGTCTTTAAGGGATGAATTTAGAAAGTGAGACGTTAGAGACATAACACCATTTTTTTACTGTCATGCACTTGAAGAAAAGCAGTTCATTGTGAAAAACTATTCTTACCGTTTAGGAATTTAAGGACAAATAAATACAAAGATAGTTGTAGTAAAAATGTATCCAAAAATATGTTAAATGAAATGAAAACAGCTTCTATCGTAGCTGCTGGCCGGGGTGGCCGAGCGGTTTTAGGCCCTACGATGGGGAACCGCGCGGTCGCGACGGTCACAGGTTCGAATCCTGCCTCGGGCATGAGTGTGTGTGATATCCTTAGGTTAGTTAGGTTTAAGTAGTTCCAAGTTCTAGGGGACTGATGACCTCAGAAGTTAAGTCCCATAGTGCTCAGAGGCATCTGAACCATTTTTTCCATCGTAGCTCAAAAAAGGCGAATATGTTCTGGGCTGAGTTGGGGATGTAAAAGAAGTTTTCCGACTTATATGGCAGTTTCGAAGACATTTAAATCAAAACATCTTAGCATATTCGCGCTGTTTTACTTGTCAGTAATAATACTCATGTCATGTAATTTAGTGCACGGTGGCAAGTAAAGTAACATGGTACATGATGTTATGTTGAAAATGTCTTATAACATGACACATAATGTCATATCATATAAGATCATATGCTATGCCACACGCAATCCTGTCACCTAACGTGGCATTTGTCTCGGCGTGCAATATGACAACGTTATAGATGCACGCCCTTTCTCGGACGCTTCTTATTGTAAATGCATCCCATTCTCCGGAAGCACATAAATGTGTCTATTTGGCCTTGTACCACTCGCGATACATGTAACAGGGGCTGTGTGTAGGAGAGCATCAATTAAAAGAATGGTTCAAATGGCTCTGAGCACTATGGGACTTAACGTCTGAGGTCATCAGTCCCCTAGAACTTAGAACTACTTAAACTTAACTAACCTAAGGACATCACATACGTCCTTACCCGAGGCAGGATTCGAACCTGTGACCGGAGCGGTCGCGCGGTTCCAGACTGAAGCGCCTTGAACCGCTCGGCCACACTGGCCAGCCATTAATTTCAGCCCAATTAAAATCTTTTGCCAAACAAACTAACAATTTGCCTATGAGGCAGCTCCAGTTAATCGTTAAACCTTGTTTCATAGGCTATAATATAACTACAGTAAGATGTTCGAAAGCTGTGCAAATAGCCTCTGGTTCGCGCTAAACTAAAGACCCCGTTTTCCTTGATCAAATAGGAACATATCGCCAAGACTTTTCCAAAACGCGATACTGCGCGCAGCCTTGTCAGACATATTTGTTCAGCATTTCCGCGCTGTAATGATATGGAAACACAATTAAGTGTAGGATACTCTTTCCTGAAATCATTTGTGTTGCGAGGACCGAGGAGCGAATGGGCAGTGGGCAAGGAAGGTGTACATGATTAACATAAATACCGAAGAGAGTGATTTAGTGACGAAACAGCTGTTAATCCAGAATGAATAGAAGGAGAGGAGAGGAGCTGATGGAAATTAGCTGGAGGACTATGGCTTGAGACGTGGCACTCAGTTTAGTGAAATTAGTGACGTCTCACAGGCGCCTAGAATACAAAGTCCATCGTCATAGAGCAGGAATCGACCGTTCTGATGGGGATCAGAAAACCGAGAGAAAGCGGTCGGCTAGACTGGCATCCCAAGGAAAGCGCTGAGCCCAGCCACAGGACGTGGGGTCTCACGCCTGCTGGTTGTTCTGATTGGTGGTTTGGAAAAACTGCACGTTCAGCGCTGAGGCGCGACCAAAGTCGTCTTTGATCGCAGTTCTGTGTCAAAACTGCTCTATGGAGCCTTTAAAGGGGTCTGCTTTTTTGCCTCGTTTCGTTACGATATTAAGGCGACTGTCAACTCGAAAGAGTATCGCATGAGTATGTACAGGGTGGTTTTTCTAAACGGGGACAAAGTCAGGTAGTCAGTCTTAATCTGCGACATAGCACGATAACGTCATAATCTTACTGAAATGGACGCCAGCTAACGAAAACCTACAAGTGCCCATGGTTACAGCAAGGGAGAGAAATTAGTGTTCTCTTCGAAAACAATTTATGAACAATAGGAGGTCACGTAGCTTGGAATTTCCCAAATATATATACCTTAGGTAATTTGGTTGTAGTGTGGGGAATGGAGGAGGCGAGAGGGGAGGGGAGAATAACTGAAGGGGTAGAACAAACCTCGACCCCAGTTGGCGGGCTCAAGTGTATGCGGGTTGCAATAGTTTTTCAAAGATGAAGAGACTTGCACGCCATAGACTAGCGTGAAAAGCTGTGTTAAAACTGTTAAGTCCTGCCTAGTCGTCTATTGTGGAGTGTGTAGGAAACCTGCTTTCTCCGATCGCAATTCGAATTAATGAGTTTTATTACGAAAAGAAAATGACAATACCTAACTTTGTGTTAAACGGGTGTGTGGCAAGCAATGAGCGACAGACAAAATAAGCAAGGTTCTTCAGTATGACAGTCCTAATACAAATGAAGTATTGAGCTTTGACTCTTCTATTCAGGTCGCTAGTCTTGAGGATTCTATAGAACTGGGCCGCGGCTAGTCGGGTGCGATGCTTATGTTCTCTTCGCGTAGAGGCCGCTGCAATCGCATTGTCGTCCTGGAGAGAGGTCGGTCAGTGTGCAGTTGGCTGACGTCTTCTTCACAGCCCACTCTGCTCTCTAGTTCGCGACTGCCGCGCCGGCACTTGACTTAACGCTGTAACAAAAACATTCTTCGGCGTGAAGACGACGACGACGACGACGACGACGACAACAACAACAACAACAACAACAACAGGCACAAAACTTGGCAGGAATGGTATATGTCATGTCTCCAGCAAAAAAGCTGTTTTAAACAATAAGTTACTCACTTTTTTACACTTTTTAAACCTACTGCATGGCTTTATATGTAGTTTACTTAAAGCTGTTATTCCTAATGCGTTGTTGTTGTTGTTATTGTCATTGGACAACATCGTGCTATTTTAGGTCTATGTTAGTTTTCCTTGGGTTCAAAAATGGCTCTGAGCACTTTGGGACTTAACTTCTAAGGTCATCAGTCCCCTAGAACTTAGAACTAATTAAACCTAACTAACCTAAGAACAACACATACAACCATGCCCAAGGCAGGATTCGAACTGTTCCAGACTGTAGCGCCTAGAACCGCTTGGCCACACCGGCCGGCGTTTCCCTTGGGTTGGTACCTCTTATGTGAAGTCACAATCTACGAATGCAACCTTCAAAATAGCAAGAAATCAATTTTCTCTGCCTCCTGACCAACTTTATAATTTGCTCGTACTAATATTTGCTTGAATGGTATAATATACCAACTGTCTAGGGACTACGTTATTGATGCCATGTCTTAGGAACCGTGACCATTTTGTCATAATAAAGAAACACTATCTGGATCACAAATTTGTATTTACTGAAAACCGGTTTCTGCGTGGCAGACAATCTTAACTACAGAATTCAGTTACTCACCGTTGACAGAATACTCTGTCCCCATTCACGGCATTTCGCTGATGCATTCTGCCCTGATTTCATTTTTCTAGATGACAATGCGCGTCCGCATCGTACTCAGCAGGTGGAAGAGCTCTCGAAACGAGATGATATCTGCAAATGGACTGGTCTGCTAATTCCCCCTGACTTAAATCCCATCCAGCATGTGTGGAATGCGTTGGGCAGGCATACTGTAACACCTTCACATGCACCAGCAGTTGCCAACCGTGCTGATGAATGAAGGGGACTATTTACCAACATTGTGGCCATCATGGGAGCACGTGCATTGCCTTCTGTGATGATCACACACCCTTTTGTAATATCCAAGGGACCACCACAAGTTGCAATGGCTAATGTGCAATTATTATCTTTGAATAAAATTCTCATTTCTATTCGTATTATTGCGTATTTCTTTCAGTTACACTCTGTTCTTTCTGTCTGCCGTCCAAGTGCAATAGGGATACGTTAATCGGCAGTGACACCCTTTACGAAAGTTAGATCATACAATGTAGGTTTACGAAAGTTACTTCGTCCTAAACTTTTGCGCGCCACTGCACGCCAGTTGCTGGCCTGGAATGCTTCCTACGCAACGTGGCGATGCGCCTGGGATATGCTGGTTGCAGCAGCTGCAGGCGCTTTCACGTGAACGATTCGGCGCCGAGGACCGTGGTTAGACGCGCACCTCCCAGCAGCCGCTACATATGGACGCGAGCTGTTAATAGGTGCTGTTGCAATTCAATAAACGGATTCTGCTGTTATCGATCGGCTTTGGACTCACCTTAACCCGCCAAAGACTGCGATTCATTGGCAAAACACTTAGAAGGCGCAAAAGGTCTCCTAAAGAGACTGCCTACACCACGCTTGTCCGCCCTATCCTGGAGTATTGCTGTGCGGTGTGGGATCCGCATCAGGTGGGACTGCCGAATGACATCGAAAAAGTACAACGAAGGGCAGCTCGTTTTGTATTATCGCGAACTAGGGGAGCCAGTGTCACAGACATGATACGTGAATTGGAGTGGCAATCATTAAGAAAAGGCGTTTTTCTTAGGGACGCGATCTTCTCATGAAATTTCAATCACCAGTTTTCTCCTCCGATTGAGAAAACATTCTGTTGCCACCCACCTACAAAGGGAGAAATGATCATCACGATAAAATAAGAGAAACCATAGCTCACACAGAAAAAATTAAGTGCTCCTTTTTTCCGCGTGCCGTTCGAGAGTGGAACGGTAGAGAGACAGCTTGAAGGTGGTTCATTGAACCCTCTGCGAGACACTTTATTGTGAATAGCAGAGTAATCACATAGATTTAGGTGTAGATCCTCCACCACAGAACGCCCTCACCTCGTGCACACTGCCATTTTGCAGTACTTCCTCCCGCGTGTGCTTCGTGAAATGACCACAGCGGACTGAAGTTGTAAATGTATGATGTCCGTCCAAAATGCAACAACAATTTTGTAATTTTCTGTGCTGTTGTAGTACAGTTCTGGCACTTTTTCATTGTTGTGTTGATGAACATATCTGAAAAGTATCTGTGCAGTGTTACTCATTACTGATATTTAATTTGTTGGTAATCCCGAAAAAGTTTTCATATGTTTAGATAGTACTGCGGCTGTTTAGTCTGCATTAAAATAGAACAGAGAATTTGCACTAAATTGTGCTCTAAGGACGGAATAAAAAGCAGCGAAGTTTTAGAAGTCTTAAATATTATTTTTTGTGGGTCCGCTGTGAGTAAAAAACACCTGTTGAGAAGAAGGTCATGAGAACTTCAAAACGAGTGACTTTGACGCCACATCACATCATCAAGCGGTGATATCAAGAAAAGAGTCACGATCAGAGAACTCACTCACGACAATGGCTTATCAGCTGAGAGCCATGAAGTTTTTTCCGATATTTTCAGCGTGAAACTTATGGCAGAAGCTCCGAACAAAAACTGAGTCGAATGCAAATTGGTCGGGGCACGGTATATGAAGTCAAGAACAATGTAGGATCACTTAAAAGAGTCATAAAAGACGACGGAACGTAGGTTTAGGAATGTGACGGAGAAACTAAGGCGCTGTCGTCCTACTGTACCGATACACGGTGCAAAATATTAAATCGTGCGGCAACAAGTCAGACAAAAAACAAAGTAAAATGAAAATTGTAAAAAAAGGAAAATACTTTGAAAATGTGCGTGCAATTAGCTGTCATAACGGTAATTTATAATGAAATGAAATAATAATGGTACAAACAGACTCTATAAGATACCTGTATAGGATTTTTGTGGTAATTACTTGTTCTTTTACTCGCTGGCCAAAGAAACTAAAAAGACCAGCGTTATTACTCACTCTCTGTTCTAGTCTCAAAGCTAAGGCGCGCTACGGCGACCAGTTCGCATTGTAAGTTGTAAATTTTAAATAATAAATCGTAATATATGCTGATAGTGCCGTTTTCTTTCATGTGCATAGTGACCTTCACGCAAATGTAAAAATATTATTTCTAAGGTTTTCAGCACGCGGGATAAACACCAAGAAGTTTCAAACAATCGACCATTATTGGCAGACATCTTGCGGAGGAATAATTTCATTATAATTTCACTGCCTTCCGTCACCAACGGACGCTTTAAAAGATTCACACCATAATTATTAAGGAAAAAAGTGAATATATTAATTGATGTCGTTTTAAGGTAAAAAATTAAGAACATTCAGTTAAGTTCAGATCTTGGCCGCTTCCCGGCAAGGCGAAGATTATTACGTTTAAAAAAGGGAAATACTTTCTCTCATTCCAAGATTTCTTTTAATTAAATTTCACTACAGCAATATTTTAATGTGATAACACGAAATAAAATCCCTGAGATTATGTTTACTTTTTTTGTCATTATGAGAGCTCCACGTAGACATCAGTTTTAACACATTCTAAAAGCGCCTCACGCAATCGTATAGTTAACAAGGCGGTGAGTCGCGCGCTGTTAAATAATCAGAGTTCAGAGAACTATTTTACGAATGTATGGATTCAGGTCCTACATATTATCATGATTCTTTCTTGTGTCCGTTCTGCTAAATAAGTGCTCTGTTCACGCTCTTGCCGGGCGTTAATATCAGTAAACTTAGGCGGTAAGATCTTACACTCTTTTCGTCACATTCATTGAGTACACGGTAAGTATACCTGAGACGCTGTCCGGACCTGGGCGGTACCAGAATACTATAGAAGCAATCTGGATGAGCGGTACCGAGAAATGCTCGGCAAATGCGATCAAATGTGAGGTTTACGTCCACTGTGATCCTCGATTTTACTGGCATAGTGCCCCGCCTGTTCTTGCCTTAAGATTGAAAGATCAATGAGGAGTTACAAGCTCACTGCCGTTTGCGTAACACAGTACTAGAAAACCCGCCCGGATTTGTGGCGAAACAATTTATGTCTTTTGGACCGTGATTATACAAGTGCTTACAATTCATTGTTTGTTTGTGAATTTGTGGCCACAAACAATACTGTAATGATCTCCAGTCTCCATTTTCACGAGACGTGGCGCCATGTGACATTTTTCTGTTTCCAGAAATAAAGAAAACCTTAAAGTGGCGTCGTTTCAGAAACAGAGACGAGATTAAAAGTGCAGCATTGAGAGCTAAACGCTATCCCAAAGATTCAGTTTCAGAGGCGGAACGGAACAAAAGAGATGCCATAAGTGTCTAATATACACTGAAGAGTCAAAGAAACAGGTACACTAGCCTAACGTCGTGTAGGGCCCCCGAGAGCACATCCAAGTGCCACAACACGACGTAGCATGGACTCGACTAATGTCTGAAGTAGTGCTGCAGAGAATAGACACCATGAATCCTTCAGGGCTGTCAATGAATCCATAGAGTACAAGGAGGTCGAGATCTCTTCTGGACAGCATGTTGCAAGGCATCCAAGATATGCTCAATAATGTTCGTCTGGTCAGTTTGGTGGCCAGGAGCAGTGTTTAAACTCAGAAGAGTGTTCCTGGAGCCACTCTGTAGCAATTCTGGACGTGTGTGGACATGAATGGATGTAGGTGATCAGACAGGATGCTTACGTGTCTCTTGTCAGAGTCGTATTTATACGTATCAGGGATCCCATGTCACTCCAACTGCACGCCCCCCACACAATTACCGAGCCTCCACCAGCTTGAACAGTCCCCTGCTGACAAGCAGTATCCATGGATTCATGTGGCTGTCTTCATTCCCGTACACGACCATCTGATCGATGCAATTTGAAACGAGGCTCGTCTGACCAGGCAACATGTTTCCAGTCATCAACAGTCCAATGTAGGTGTCGACGGGCCAGGCGAGGCGTAAAGCTTTGTGTCGTGCAGTCATCGAGAATGCACGAGTGGGCCTTCGGCTCCGAAAGCCCACGTCGACGATTTTTCGCACGCTGACACTTGTTGATGGCCCATCATTTAAATCTGCATCAATTTTCGGTACGGTTGCACTTGCGTCACGTTGAACGATTCTCTTCAGTCGTTGTTGGTCCCGGTCTTGCAGGATCTTTTTCCGGCCCCAACCGAGTCGGATATTTGATGTTTTACCGAATTCCTGATATTCACGGCACTCGTGAAATGGACGTAAGGGAAAATTCCCACTTCATCGCTACCTCGGAGATTCGTGCGCCGAATTTAACACCGCGTTCATACTCACTATAATCTTGATAACATCAGAGAAGGAGACGGGCTCGTAAGGGTAATCGCAACATGCCTTCAAAGAAATTTGATCCAAATAAACAACGACGTTGAAATTTCAGAGAAAATTATGCTGACGAATGGAATTGTCCAAGGAGATCCTTTGAGTGCAACGCTGTTCAGCATGTATACAGCAGAGGTGACAAACGTAAAGATTCACAGGGAGAATTGATTCTCTGCCTAGAGGACAGGTTGACAGGATCAACTGCAAGAGAGGACTTACAGAAGCCACTACAAAGACTAGAAACTCGGACAAGAGAAAATAACCTAAAAGTAAAGCAAGAGATGTCGGTTGATGTGACATTCAGGAAGGGAGGGAGAGCGTACAACTCTATACAATGATCACTACAAGTAACGGGAAATATAAGAACGTGGACATCGCATTATAGAGGACAGCAACATATTTCGTTATCGTTATTCAGGAAACTTCAGCAGCAAGGACCGAAGTTTAATGCATTATGTCGAACAGCACAGCGATGACAGTGTTCAAATCGGCAGTGGTGCCGGTCATAACGTGTAGATTAGAGATCATATGGGAGAAACCTAAAATTGGCGATATTGGCACGGTGTCACCGAGCGGTAAAAGGAAAAAAAATGGAAAAAGTTAGAACGATGCCCATGAAACTGAATCTAGGAGTGGGAGAACAGCGCCATCCCAATTTACATACGAGCCCATGAAGGAGATATACTGTATTTCGTAGAGTACTTCAGAGCCGGCTGATGTGACCGAGCGGTTCTAGGCGCTTGAGTCCGGAACCGCGCTGCTGCTACGGTCGCAGGTTCGAATCCTGCCTCGGGCATGGATATGTGTGATGTCCTTAGGTTGCTGATGACCTCAGATGTTAAGTCCCTTAGAGCCAGTTGAACCATTTCTTTAAGTATTTCCGCGGAACCATATCAGGAACTGATTGTCACGGACCGGAAGGAGATAGAGTTCTACAATACACCAACCATGCTAGATGACCACTGGACCAGAGAATGTAAAAACCAGAGACATGTAACAGTACTTACAATACACGGATTTCGTCACAAAATGTACACTAACAACAAATTACACGAATTGACTGGAGAGTGTAAATGTGAGCTATGCGGATAAGGCTGTGAAAAATGCCACGTTATAATGAGTGTCAAGAGAACAGAAACTATAGCAAACTGTAGCAAAGACTAAAAGTTGTATATTAATGCACAATGTGTGCACACTTTCCTCATAAATAACGAAATAATACACAGTGCCGGAAAAAAGCAACACGCCCGAAGAAAAGATTATTTTATTGACAATTGATGTACAGGTAGTTCATCATTATAGTAGTATATGGTAACAAATTGAGACCAAATGAAACACACATGTCACAGTAATACTCAGTCACTCAACATGGGCCCTTTCCCGTACGCCACAGAGTCATCAGCAAAACAGCGACAAATTACTGCTCACTGTGTCGGTCGGGTCATTTATGTACATAGGGAATAAAAGCGGTGCTATCACACGTCCATGGGGTACTTCCGACAATACCCTTGTCTCTGATGAATACTCGCCGGCGACGAATACGTACTGGATTCTATTACTTAAAAAGTCTTCGAGCCACCCACATACCTGGAAGCCTAAAACTGTGTTCGGACTTTCGTCAACACTTATTTCAGCCATAAATTAGGAAAACTGCAAATGTTGACTCCACTTCCAGTTGTGCTTAGCGACCGGCACATGGCTTTTTTGCCTGTGGTCACGTGATTTAGTTGCTGGTTCAAACTTTAAAACGTAAGAGGTAGGGGCATCAGAGCCCCATCGACGTTACTGAGCGGCTATCCTGGAACCCGGTATTACTTTGCAGGTGGTCTTTCTTCCAGCAGCAAGAAAAAATTGATTTTCTGTATTTCGCGTAATTATTGACCGAATTTAAAAAGTTAAAACACTCTTATAATTTACTCCTAAAGAAATGTAATCGTATGTTAAAATGAACACTTTTCGTAAGCCGCGATAGCAGTGTAGATACTTTTATCGTTCCAAGATGACGTCTCAACAGTCCTATGCTGTCATCATATGATCTTGTTGAGTTGTTATGAAACTGCCATGCTGCATTACATGAAGCCAAATCATAAAAGGCGCTCACCACGTATACATGGCTCGATAAAAAACCAGTTGCTGAAATGCACAAAGTTGATAAAATGTATTCAGTTGATAAATGCATGCTGCTAATAAAATGCATACAATTGATGAATTTCTCGTATCGTCCATGCAAATTGGTGGTAAGAATCATGTTCGTCACCAAGATGCATGGATGATACAAGGATTTTATCAACTGAGTGCATTTTATCAACTGCGTGCATTTCAGAAACTGGATTTTTATCAAGAGATGTATACGTGGGGACTGTGTTTTTTGCTTTGACGTCGTGTAATGCAACACGGAAATTTTCTAACAAATTCATTAAGACAATATGGCAGTACAATACTGTTGAAACCGGTCATCTCGGACCAATAAAAAGCGCCTATACTACGATAGCGGCGTACGGTTAATCTCCAGCCCTGGAGGTAGCCCCACAGCACGAAACGTGCACGTTACGTATGTTAAAAGTGTAACACAAGAAGATGAATATTACATTTTTTCTCTTGAGGCAACGTAAGTGAAGGCTCGCGTCCATCCGGTATTCCAGAATGAGAGCACTTAGCGACTTTCACAAAACTTTGCACGTAATTTAAAACCTTTACGAAAGTTTCTCTGGCTGAAACCCCACAAGGAAGTATGAAAGGAAAAACGTTTCTCGCATTCTACATTTTCGCTGTTCCTGCAGTAAAACTTCAGCAGCAGTGATGACGTTTAATTAATTACTTCTTTAGTACAGACACTATTGCTCTATTCACAACACATGTTGCACATATACCACTGAATACAACTCCAAAATTATTTCATTCTACGACACATAGTTCAGAAGATATGACGTCATAGAAATGCGCGAAAAACTAGGTTCTGCTTAAAATTGCGCTGAGTAGAAGTTCAACATCAGGCGAAACGTTTTAATTTATTACTACTTTACTACTACTAACCCTTTTCGCAACACCTTTGCAGACAGTATAGACGCATACCACTGAAAGAGTCAGGAAAATTATATCATGACGTCATAGACACTCAGATGCGCGAAATCTTGGTTTTGCTTAAAAATGATACATAAATTACTCAGATTATATCCACCCAGTGTTTCATAATGAGAGCACTTGCAACTTGCAACGTTTCGTGCATAATTTCAAAACTTTTAAACTTTTCCTCGCTTACATGCTTAACGTCAAATATTTAACACATTAAGTTATTCGTAATGAGACGTTTGACGCTGTTTTATATATGGGACATCGACTCTTTAAAGAACCTGGGGTAGTGTCACTTGCAAGTATCCATCAAGAAGGCATATAAGGTGAGATGGCGCTACAGACTTAAGTTGTACATTGTTCATTGTTTTGAAGCCGGCTTCACTACGTTAGTTTGTCCAAAACACTAGCGTAGGCTTGCTTCTTGTTCTTAGTTTCTGACGTGTGCATTCAAGAACTGTTTTAAGTAGTGTTCTTTTGTTAGTAATATAACATGACGAAGGCGTTCTCGGACGATTTCATGCCTATTTGATCCGGTAGGAAGACGCATTTCGCGTTGTTAATGTAACTTTTTTGTGATAGGTTTCGAATAACCAAGAAGAGAAGTATGTGATACAAAAAAGATTGCTTTCATAATCCACCATTTTTCTTAATACGGATTGACGAAACTGATGGTCGGTTAGTGTTCTCTTCTCGAATGTGGTGAGAACATATTTTGCCATCTTTGGTTGGTTTACAGTCTTTCCTTCACGCATTGTTCACAAGAAAGAATTTCGAGCTGGAGTGATAGGAAATCTAAGTGATAGAAACAAATTCACTACAATAAAATTAAACTGCAAAACTAAAATTTGCGGATATAAATGAAAATATTGCTTGAACGAAACGTGATTCCTCTACACTTCAGAATATAATGAAGACAACTTGTACAATTGTAAATAATATAAGCTGGCATTCTTTATTAAAAATCTTCCACATAAAGGTAAACCCGGATTTCCACAGGCATGAGTTTCCTGCACGTGCATCCCCCAATCACTAGGCTTACATACACGTCAGCGTTTTCTCACATCGAAGCTGGAAATGCAATGTACTAAAATTTCAAGATGGCGACAATTATGGTCGAAGGGCTTATAGTGACGTTGATTAACAAGAACCGGACACACAAATGTTGAGTATGGAAATGGACATCTCGCAGGAATCATCTGGGAGCATCCAGTACTCAATTACGCGAATTACCTTCCGAGGGCGACGTTTCCTTCGAAAATCGTTTTAGGATTATTAAAATCAGTTTTGAAATGTCTTTGAGCCATATTACTGACTTGGTACAAAAGTTAATACTCGTATCTAAGATGACATTCCAGCTCTCATTAAATTACACGTAACATTGAAAAATCTGGCAACTGTAGTCACTGCAATATATGTATCGCATTCCTAAGAGCACTGTTTTTAAATTTTGTATGTTACCAACAACACGCTGAAGATATATCAGAAAGGAAGCTATTTCTCTCAACATTTCAGCTTTGTTTTTATTTTCTGGGTTATTCTTATAGGTCAGTGGTGCTGTAAGTATTCGTTTGGCCAGTGCAGTACTTAATTTCGTAACTAAACTTTGTACTACTGTGCAGAAGAGTTACTACTCAGTGATAGCGCCAATACGAACACTACTATATTTGCGTGGATTTTTAATGAGGGTCAAGAACAGTTCTGAATCTCAAAAGCTCAACTACATTTCCATTATATCGTAATATTTACACTTAATGCCTACAGCGAAAAGTTATCGTCATTATACTGAAATAAAAAAATACCTTCAAAGTAGTGAGTGCTCTGCTGTAATGAGAGCTTCAGCAAGGGTTACACTCTCAGTTATAATATTTTTTAAGCCTTTAGGTTGAGTAATTCTGTTACAAATAAGTAATTATAAAGATTAGTTGTCGCACTTTTTAAGAACAATTTATTACTTAAGAACTTTATTTATTTAATTAGTCGAAGACTAAGCCTATTACTCTGGCATGAGACTAACTTTTCATTTAAACAAACACAAAAATATAGACCAGTGCTGTCCACAGAACTAGAGTGAAACGACAGCAGATCTACGTAGAGGGAGCTGCTGAAACGTAGGTAATCGTCAGGGAAGCGCCATGGTGCAACAAAGTAGAACGGGTTTCAACATTCGTAACTTACGCATAAGTTGCAATGATAGTGTACAAGTTGAATGTTTGCACATGGGAGCTGACTTACGGGAGCGTAACAAGTTCATGTCTGAGGAAACCCGGCTTAATGTTTAGCCCTACTAACATGGCGGAAGTGGGCTCCAAGTCCGCGATGTCATGACCTGCATGGTATCCACGGTCTAAGAGCCACAGCCAGGCTGTAGAGGTAGCGCGGACGCTTCGTGCAGCTGGCAGGCGGGCGAGCGCCGGCGTGCCGCGCACGTGCGTGGCGCTCGCCAGATCGATAGCGCGCGTGACCGAGCGACCTGCAGACAGCCCAGCCTAGGCGCAGCGCGCCGTACGACTGCCGTTTGTCTTGTTGTTTCGTGACTGGTGCTTGGTGCCTGATACTCGGTGCCTGGTGCTTGGAACTTGCTGCCTCCTGCTTGGTGGCTGGTGCTGGGTGCCTGCTGCTCGGTGCCTGCTGCTTGGTGCCTGGTGCTCGGTACCTGGTGCTTGCTGTGTAGTTCTTGGTGCCTGGTGCTCAGTGCCTAGTTCATGGTGCCTGGTGCCTGGCAGCTGGTGCACTGTCTCTTGTTCTTGGTGTTTGGTGCCTGGTGCTTGGTGCCTGGTGCTCAGTACCTGGTGCTTCCTGCATAGTGATGGTGTCTGGTGCTCAATGCCTAGTGCATGGTACCTGGTGCCTGGCAGCTGGTGTAAGGTGCCTTGTTCTTGGTTCTTGGTGCCTGTTGCACGGTGCCTGGTGCTTGGTACCTGGTGCTTGCTGTGTAGTGCTTGGTGCCTGGCGCTCAGTACCTGGTGCTTGTTGCATAGTGTTGGTGCCTGGTGCTCAGTGCCTAGTGCATGGTGCCTGGTGCCTGGCAGCTGGTGCGCTGTGTATTGTTCTAGTTGCTTGATGCCTGGTACTCAGTGTCTAGAGCATGGTGCCTGGTGCCTGGCAGCTGGTGCACGGTGCCTTGTTCTTGGTGCTTGATGCCTGGTGCACAGTGCCTGGTGCTCGGTACCTGGTGCTTGTTGTGTAGTTCTTGGTGCCTGGTGCTCAGTGCCTAGTTCATGGTACCTGGTGCCTGGCAGCTGGTGCACAGTCTCTTGTTCTTGGTGTTTGGTGCCTGGTGCTTGGTGCCTGGTGCTCAGTACCTGGTGCTTCCTGCATAGTGATGGTGTCTGGTGCTCAGTGCCTAGTGCATGGTACCTGGTGCCTGGCAGCTGGTGTAAGGTGCCTTGTTCTTGGTTCTTGGTGCCTGTTGCACGGTGCCTGGTGCTTGGTACCTGGTGCTTGCTGTGTAGTGCTTGGTGCCTGGTGCTCAGTACCTGGTGGTTGCTGCATAGTGCTTGGTGCCTGGTGCTCAGTGCCTAGTGCATGGTGCCTAGCGTCTGGTGCACAGTGCCTTGTTCTTTGTGCTTGGTGCCTGGTGCTTGGTGCCTGGTGCTCAGTACCTGGTGCTTGTTGCATAGTGTTGGTGTCTGGTGCTCAGTGCCTAGTGCATGGTGCCTGGTGCCTGGCAGCTGGTGCATGGTGTCTTGTTCTAGTTGCTTGATGCCTGGTGCTCAGTGCCTAGAGCATGGTGCCTGATGCCTGGCAGCTGGTGCACAGTGCCTTGTTTTTGGTGCTTGAGGCCTGGTGCACAGTGCCTGGTGCTCGGTACTTGGTACTTGCTGTGTAGTGCTTGGTGCCTGGTGCTCAGTGCCCAGTTCATGGTGCCTGGTGCCTGGCGGCTGGTGCACAGTCTCTTGTTCTTGGTACTTGGTGCCTGGTGCTTGGTGCCTGGTGCTCAGTACCTGGTGTTTGCTGCATAGTGATGGTGCCTGGTGCTCAGTGCCTAGTGCATGGTGCCTGGTGCCTGGCAGCTGGTGCACAATGCCTTGTTCTTGGTGCTTGGTGCCTGGTGCATGGTGCCTGGTGCTTGGTACCTGGTGCTTGCTGTGTAGTGCTTGGTGCCTGGTGCTCAGTTCCTAGTTCATGGTGCCTGGTGCCTGGCAGCTGGTGGAAGGAAAGGCATGTGCTGGACCTCACTGTATTGGTTGAATTTTAGGAAAGACTGGTTCACTTGTAAAGGAGACCGCATGTAGGACGCTGGTGCGACCTATTCTTCATACTGCTCGAGTTTTTGGGATCCATACCATGCCAGATTTAAAGAAGACATCGAAGCAATAGAGGTGGACTGCTAGATTTGTTACTGGTAGGTTCGAACAATACGTGACTGTTACGCAGATGCTTCAGGAACTCAAGTGGGAATCGTTGGAGGGAAGACGACGTTTTTTTTCGAGATACAGTATTGAGGGAGAACCGGCATTTGAAGCTGACTGCAGAACGATTCTGTTGCAGCCAACATACATAGCACATGTTAGGGCTCATACGGAGGTATATAGACAGACGACGTGGGCCACAAATGGGGAAATCCACTTGCATCTTACATAAATGAATGTGACAAAAGGGAGTTACTTCGGGCCTGGTTCTTCGGAAAGAGCACCTCGGACTAGGCGAAGCTGACGTGTGTTACTGTTGGGAACACCTGAAGTGGACTGAGGATGCAAGGCTCGTTTCGGTGCAGAGCTGGGTAGTGGAGGTGGGTGCGATGAGGCAGCGAGCCATTGGCAGCTCAAATACAGAAGTTCAGAGCTGAGCGAACTGTATTAAAATCGTGCAGCTACAATTATGGAATCTCGGCTTAATGATAACCGGCCACTCAGCGTGGCTATTGTGGCCCGCTGCGATACGAACAGCTTTGCTCACTCTAGCATCAACTGATACAGCACGTATTATGTGCTTCCCACTTGACGGCGGTCTGCGTGAGAAACCAGCAGGGCGGACGGAACTAGACACGAACTCTTGTAGCACTTAATAAAGGCAAGGCCTCCGTTCCGGATTGTATACCACTCGGTGGCTGTCAGGATATGCCGATAAAACAGCTCCCTATTTCCAGAATGAGATTTTCACTCTGCAGCGGAGTGTGCGCCGATATGAAACTTTCTGGCAGATTAAAACTGGGAGACTCGGACTAGGGACCTTTCCCTTTCGCGGGTGAGTGCTCTAACGTCTGAGCTGCCCAAGAACGACTCAGGCCCCGACCTCACAGCTTCACTTCTGCCAATATCTCGTCTCCTACCTTCCAAACTTCACAGAAGCTCTCCTGTCGTGTGGCTACGGCCTCCCGTCGGGTAGACCATTCGCCTGGTGCAAGTCTTTCGAGTTGATGCCACTTTGGCGACTTGCGTGTCGATGGGTATGAAATAATGATGATAAGGACAACACCCAGTCCCTGAGAGGAGAAAAATCTCAGACCCAGTCGGTAATCGAACCCGGGCCGTTAGGTATGACATTCCGTCGCGCTGACCACACTGCCACCAGGGGCGGACTGAAGCTCTCCTGCGAGTTCAAGTCTCGGTCCGGCACACAGTTTTAATGTGCCAGGAAGTTTCATTTCAGAGCACACTCTGCTGCAGAGTGAAAATCTTTCTGGAAACATTCTCCAGGCTGTGGTTAAGTCATATCTCCGTAATATCCTTTCTCCCAGGAGTGCTAGTTCTGCAAGTTTCGCAGGAGAGCTTCTGTGAAGTTTGGAAGGTAGGAGACGAGGCGCTGGCAGAAGTGATGCTGTGAGGACGGCCCGTGAGTCGTGTTTGGGTAGCTCAGACGGTAGAGCACTTTCCCACGAAAGGCAAAGGTCCCGAGTCTCGGTCCGGCACAAAGTTTTAATCTGCCAGGATGTAATTGACAGGAAGTCAACGACTGAAACAGAACTAATACCTGGTATTCATCAAGGAAGTGTTATAGGGCGTCTTCTTCTCCTATTCTACGTAAACGATATAGGAGACAATCTGAGAAGCACTCTTAGATTGTCTACAGGTGATGCTGTCATTTACCGTCTTATAAAGTCTCCAGATGACCAAAGCAAATTGCAAAACGATTTAAACAAGATCTCTGTATGGTGCGAAAAGTGGCAATTGGCTCTAATGGGGAACATGCACATGAGTACCAAAAGGAAGGTCACAGGATGAATCACACAAATCTAAAGGCTGGAAATTCAGCTACATACTTAGGGATTGCAGTTACGAATATCTTAAGTTGGAACGATAGCACAAATATGTCCTGCCCAAAGCAAACCAAAGACTACGATTTATTGGCAGAATACTGAAAACGTGCAACAGGTCTACTAAAGTGACTGCCTGCTTGTTCTCTCTCTTCTGGAGTACCGGCGTGCGGTGTGCGGCCCGCACAGATGAGACTGACGGGGGACATCGAAAAAGTTCGAAGAAGAGTAGCATGTTTTGTACTATGGCGAAATACGTAAGACAATGATACTGATATGATACGTAGTAGTAAGTATTGAAACAAAGGCGATTTTCGTTGTGGCAGGATCTTCTCGTGAAATTTCAGTCACCAGCTTTCTCTTCAGAGTGTGAAATTAATTTTTTGGCTCTCATCTACTTACAGAGGAATGATTATAACAATAAAATAAGAGAAACCAGATCCCACAGAGAGAGATTTAAGTGTTCGTTTTTCCCGGGCGCTGTTCGAGTGTGGAACTAGGGAAATAGCTTGCAACTGGTTCAATGAACCCTCTTCCAAGCACTTGACTGTGAATTGCATAGTAATCATGTCAGGGTGATTATAATAAACCACTGGTCAGAATGGGGAACAAAGAAGGAGCCTCCCAGAAGATTGTACATTTACAGTCGGGCGTCCTCTGGGCAACGGCAGATCCTTCCACACACTGAGCTACGTCTAAAACGACATGTATTCAGAATCTAAAACGAAGAAAAGGCCCTTTTCAGAGCCATGTTTGACAGTCATATCTCTCAACATCGAGGGAATATCATCTGAAAAAGAAGAACTTATATCCAACACATGTAAAGTTCATTCCTGCGACGTCCTGTGCCTCCAGGAGACACATAGAGGGCCATCACATCGCTGTCCAAATATTCCTGGGATGACCTTGGTGAAGGAGTGCTCTCACGACCAATATGGAAGTGCTCTGTTTATTCGGCCTGAAATCAAAGTATCCAACATTCACGTTTACACCGTTAACAACACGGAAATCATTTCTGTTACTATCGGAAGCAGCATTACGGTGTCATCAATACATAAACCACCGGTGGAAAGGTTTACTTTCAGCCAACGTGTCTGTCACCCACAGCTAATAATGGGAGACTTTAACTGTCACAATAAAGTGTGGGGCTATCAAGACATAAATGAGGATGGATAACTACTGGAAAGCTGGGCAGAAGAACACGAGCTGAATCTCATCCATGATTAGAAACAGCCTGTGTCATTCAACAGTGCAAGATGGAAGAGAGGGTATAACCCAGACCTCATATTTGTTTCCAAAACCTTGTCCGGGTCATGCAACAAATTCGTTCTCAACCCTATCCCAAAGACCCAACACAGACGAGTCATGCTAAAGTTTAGACCAGTAATACTATCACAAAAAGCACCCTTTAAATACGTTTAACTTCAAAAGGACCAACTGGAAAAAATTTGCGGACACTTTAGACTTGGAAATCGTAAATTTACTATCAAACACTGAAAACTACGGAAAGTTCGTCCAAGCTGTTAAAAGATCAGCAAGACTCAGCATACCTCGAGACTGCAGAACACTCTACATTCCTGGAGTTTCCAACGACATGAAACAAATATATAACGAATACCTGGAGCAGTACAGCATGGACCCTTTCAGTGAAGAAACCATAAAACTTGGGGATGAGCTAATTGAAACTATAAGCAAAGACAGAGTCCTGGAAACATACGTTGGAGAGTCTTGACATGAAGCACAGTAGCACAAGAGTTTGGAACCTCATAAAACGATTGTCCAGCGTCCCGGCAGCCCCCAAGGATCAGGTTTCCGTAACAGCTAATCAAATCGCACATCAGCTCCTTTTGAATGGTAAACCAACCAGGAACAGTAAGACTGCCACCTCACATAAGAGGCCACAAGTGACTGAAATACCACCTGAGCCATACTTAACTTCAACAGAACTGGAAGCTGCTATCAGTTCCTTGAAACCCAGGAAGGCCGCGGGTCCCGATGACGTCATTAATGAAATTATACAGAATAAGCTATGGTTGAAGGCCAAGGTAGTAGCTATCCCAAAGCCAGGTAAACCAAGAGATGATGCTAAGAACTATCGTCCAATATCGCTGCTGTGCTGCCGTTTCAAGCTATATGAACGTCTTATCTTGAATAAAATAGCACCACAATTAGAAAGGCAAATCATTCCACAACAAGCAGAATTCAGACCAGGTAAATCTTGCACTGGCCAGGTCCTCTGCCTAACAATACATAGAGGACGGTTTTGAGAAGGGAGAAAAAACTGGCGTGGTGTTTGTCGACTTATCAGCAGCTTATGACACGATAAACCACAAAATCAGCCTGGGAAAAATTTTCAAAATGATGGGAAACTACCACCTTACTGAAGTTGTGAGATCACTGATCTCCAACAGAAGATACTATGTAGAATTTCAAGAACAAAGAAGTCGCTGGAGGAACCAGAAGAACGGGCTCCCACAAGGTAATGTTTTGTCCCCCCTACTTTTTAATCTGTATACAAATGACCAACCAGTTGGACCGAAGACAAGAAGCTTTATCTATGCTGATGATATAGTCTAGATCAATCAAACAGATTCAGAGAAACCTAACAGATGCCTTACAAGTACTAACTGAATATTATAACAGGAACCAGCTTCGACCTAATCCAGCAAAGACGCAGACTTGTTTATTTCATCTAAACAACAAGGAAGCAAACAGGGAATTACAATTGGAATGGAACTCAGTTAAACTTCAACACTGTCCAAACCCAGTTTATCTTGGAGTCACGTTAGATCGAACATTGTCTTACAAGAAACACGTAGAAAAAACTAGAGCGAAAGTCAACACACGGAACGGCATAATCCGTAAACTTATCAACTCACACTGGGGAGCAAACCCTGAAATTCTCCGTGCATCATCCCTGGCATTGTGCTTTGCTCCAGCTGAATATGCATGTCCCGTATGGAGAAGATCGACACATGCTCAGAAGCTAGACGCAGCACTGAATGACTCATGTCGATTAATCACGGGATGCCTGAAGCCTTTATATGTGTTCTGGAATAGCCCCCCCCCCCCCCCCCCCCCCCCCCCCAGATCAGACGGCAAACGTTGGCGATGGCCGAACGATGCAGGCAGTGCGAAGATAGAAGACATCCCCTGTACGCACATCATTCAGCGGAGGCAAGACTTAAATCTAGGAAAGACTTCATAAAAGTTGAACGTCCACTAACCGAAAGTCAGTCTACAACTAGAGAATCAATGTGCAAACAGAAATTGGATAAAGGCAGTCTGAAAATTGGAACATTAAAGAAAAACTTCCTGCTGGATCACAATTGGAATGGAGAGTCTGGAAGAGCCTAAATAGACTTAGATGTCAAATGGGAAGATCACAGGATAACCTGATCAAGTGGGGATACGCCGAAGAAGAGCCCTGCC
This sequence comes from Schistocerca gregaria, assembly GCF_023897955.1. NCBI lineage: Eukaryota > Metazoa > Arthropoda > Insecta > Orthoptera > Acrididae > Schistocerca > Schistocerca gregaria. The sequence goes on from NC_064923.1 coordinate 83,479,165, forward strand.
AATGTGGAGGAAAACAAACCATGACGCACCTGCTGACCTGTTCATCTTTGCTGGCCCCATGCACTTTCCAAGACCTGTGGTTGGCCAACGACGCTGCAGTGAAGTGTGCCGAACACTGGAGAGAGATATGAGCCTTGCTTTAGACAATAATGACGACTTACAATATGTGAAGATCATGAATGTATAACTATCATTTACTTGTGTTTGTAATCTAGTATATATAGCGTATTAATGAATTACAGATGTAGCTCAGACACGATTAAATAAAACTGGTCAGAATGACGTGAAATTACAACGGAATATTATTGGAGAATGAGGAAACTTATGGCAGAAGAAAAATAGATAGTTACAAAATGTAGCAATAGGTAGTGCTGTAAGAATCATAATTTAATCGTGGTCGACTACAAATGACAAATGAATCATACAACGATGCCTAAGATCTACGTCTGACGTTAAACATACTGTACTACTCAGTGTGCATGGCTGTACAGGTGTGATGCTGTTAGTTGTGTAAGTCCACAGGTGTGATACTGTTAGTTAAGTAAGTCAATCCACCATGGGAAGGTCATATTACGTCGGATGGGAAAAGTCGATTTTTAACTGTCGTGAGACCAAAAACTGCAAAAAAGCATCGCTTGCATCGATTTTTAATTGTCCTGAGGCCAAAAACCACAGAAAAAGTATCAATCACATCGGGTTTTAATTGCTCTGAGACCAAAAACCACATAAAAGCAACAATTAAAATCTAATCGGAGTATTAACTTCCGTGTGACTGGCGCAAAATATGTTCAATATGCTGTCCATCGTTTTCTGCAACAAGTTGAAATCGAGAAACAGCATGTACCGCAACTGATCGGAGCGTTTCCAGGGTCACTTTCAGAATGTGTTGCGCAATGCGCCCCTTCATTACAGCTAAGTTTGCAATCGGAACACTGAACACAACATCTTTCAGATAGCTCCACAACTAGAATTCACACAGACTAAGATCAGGTGATCGGGACGGCCAGGCTGCAGGGAAATGGCAGCTGATAATTGTAGCACTTCCGAAATGGCACTTCAGCAGCTGCTTAACTGGATTTGAAGTGTGCGGAGGTGCGCCATATTGCATAAAAATGATCCCATCCACGCTGCCGGAGAGCGGGAATGACGTGGTTGTGCAAAAGGCACTCATAGCGCTTACCAGTGACGGTAAAGGTAAGAAGACAGGAAGCACCTGTATCTTCGAAAAAATATCGGCTTATGATAAATGGTGCCGCAAACCCGCACCGCACAGTGATCTTTTAAGGATGAAGTGGTACTGACCTGCGAGCGGATTTTCCGTTGCCCATCTACTGTGTATTGGCATATCCTGTCAGATGGAAGTGGGCTTCGTCTGTACACTAAAGCCGGCCAGAGTGGCCGAGCAGTTCTAGGCGCTAAGGTCTGGGACCGCGCGACCGCTACGGTCGCAGCTTCGAATCCTGCCTCAGGCATGGAGGTTTCTGATGTCCTTAGGTTGGTTAGGTTTAAATAGTTTCAAGTTCTACTGTCCACTTCCATGCCAGAAAGAAATTCTAAAGTAAAGGTCTCTCTTGCTGGCAGGTCAAAAAGGAAGCAACTCGTGCACAAGGATAATTTTGAATGAAACTCAAAGAAGGATGTTTCGTAGGATTTTAGGCACCGTGCTCACGAGTATGTCCAACATTCGGGCAATTCTCCGTGCACTTCACCTTTGCACACCACCACCCGTCTACTCCTGCACTGCTGATGCCACTGCTTCCACTGACATCGACTCACTTCGTTTTCTCTCTCTACCAGGTTGCACACTAAAATAACCCGTATTTTTAATTTGAAATTCCGAATCATTTTCTCCAGATTCACGACAGCCATTGGATCAACACCTTATTTCAAGCCCTTCAGTGTCCGGAACTTCTGCGGATGTATTGGATGCATGGCTCCGTTGCGGGAACTGGATCTTACGTGTGGCTGAAAAAATGGTGGTAATAACATTTGGATTGTACTGAAGATCTTTCGCCTGAGAGAAAGAAAGAGTGTGACTGCTATTTCTGTAACACTTGTGTGGCACTGTTGTGGAAGTGGTCTCCAGATTAAACAGTAGTCAACATTTGTTGTAACGTACGTGGTCACGTTAGTCATAATAGTGAATACAGGGTGTTTAAAAAATGACCGGTATATTTGAAACGGCAATAAAAACTAAACGAGCAGCGATAGAAATACACCGTTTGCTGCAATATGCTTAGGACAACAGTACATTTTCAGGCGGACAAACTTTCGAAATTACAGTAGTTACAATTTTCAACAACAGATGGCGCTGCAAGTGATGTGAAAGATATAGAAGACAACGCAGTCTGTGGGTGCGCCATTCTGTACGTCGTCTTTCTGCTGTAAGCGTGTGCTGTTCACAACGTGCAAGTGTGCTCTGGACTACATGGTTTATTCCTTAGAACAGAGGATTTTTCTGGTGTTGGAATTCCACCACCTAGAACACAGAGTTGTTGCAACAAGACGAAGTTTTCAACGGAGGTTTAATGTAACCAAAGGACCGAAAAGCGATACAATAAAGGATCTGTTTGAAAAATTTCAACGGACTGGGAACGTGATGGATGAACGTGCTGGAAAGGTAGGGCGACCGCGTACGGCAACCACAGAGGGCAACGCGGAGCTAGTGCAGCAGGTGATCCAACAGCGGCCTCCGGTTTCCGTTCGCCGTGTTGCAGCTGCGGTCCAAATGACGCCAACGTCCACGTATCGTCTCATGCGCCAGAGTTTACACCTCTATCCATACAAAATTCAAACGCGGCAACCCCTCAGCGCCGCTACCATTGCTGCACGAGAGACATTCGCTAACGACATAGTGCACAGGATTGATGACGGCGATATGCATGTGGGCAGCATTTGGTTTACTGACGAAGCTTATTTTTACCTGGACGGCTTCGTCAATAAACAGAACTGGCGCATATGGGGAACCGAAAAGCCCCATGTTGCAGTCCCATCGTCCCTGCATCCTCAAAAAGTACTGGTCTGGGCCGCCATTTCTTCCGAAGGAATCATTGGCCCATTTTTCAGATCCGAAACGATTACTGCATCACGCTATTTTGACACTCTTCGTGAATTTGTGGCGGTACAAACTGCCTTAGACGACACTGCGAACACCTCGTGGATTATGCAAGATGGTGCCCGGCCACATCGCGCGGCCGACGTCTTTAATTTCCTGAATGAATATTTCGATGATCGTGTGATTGCTTTGGGCTATCCGAAACATACAGGAGACGGCGGGATTGGCCTCCCTATTCGCCAGACATGAATCCCTGTGACTTCTTTCTGTGGGGACACTTGAAAGACCAGGTGTACCGCCAGAATACAGAAACAATTGAACAGCTGAAGCAGTACATCTCATCTGCATGTGAAGCCATTCCGCCAGACACGTTGTCAAAGGTTTCGGGTAATTTCATTCAGAGACTACGCCATATTATTGCTACGCATGGTGGATATGTAGGAAATATCGTACTATAGTGTTTCCCAGACCGCAGCGCCATCTGTTGTTGACAATTGTAACTACTGTAATTTCGAAAGTTTGTCTACCTGAAAATGTACTGTTGTCCCAAGCATATTGCAACAAACGGTGTATTTCTATCGCTGCTCGTTTAGTTTGTATTGCCGTTTCAAATATACCGGTCATTTTTGAAACACCCTGTATATATATCGGTATTGAAGGTTTTGTCGCAAAATTAATACAACAGGACTACACAATATGCTACTGGCAAGGTGGGGTTTACCTCTAATATATTTATACAGATGTTTTAAACGTAATTATTACTCTTTGTCTGGAGATTACTTTATTGTCGTATAAAATGTTTGTCCAAAGCAAGTACAAAAATCTGTCGATTTCATAAACACTTCTCTATTAGCGCTTGGTGTATGAGATGAAACTGTAGTATTTTTATAGGCATCTGTATCACTGGTAAAGATTTATTGACGTAATCCCAGCGAAGTTGAAACTACCGTCTAAAGTTTTATTCAGTGTAAAAGCGGAGTCTAGATTGTTGCCATATGTAGAGCCATGTCTGCGTACATCACGTCTTTTTGATAATGACTAGCCCAACTTTTGTTTCCTTTTGGAATAAGGCTTTGTTTTTAGCATAAAATGGAAATAAAATAAATGTAGATCACTGAGAAGGATCCCTTAGTGATTCACTCACGTATTAAACATTCCTGTGATAGCCCTGGGTGTTTTCTTTTGCCGCTGCAATACGGCTAGCGTGCAGCAGAGTTTCCACAGAGACACAATTGTTCCTAATTTGTGAAAGATGAAACCGATTGTAATGTCTTCCTATAATACCGGCTGTGTGCCTACCACGTCAATTTGAAATCTAGATGTATTACTAACCGTCTCTTTGAGCATACTTATTAATTCCGGTACTGGGTTTTTGATGGAAAATGTAAACAGAATCAGCTTAAATGTTATTTAAAATACAGACATCATAATAAATGAAAAGCACCAGTTTTCTTTTGTTCTAGAATAAAAGCAAAAACTGGTGTTTTTCATTTATTATAACGTTGTTCTACCAAGAACCAACGGAAGATTCTGTTAACATTACATAGACGACATGAAAAAAAATTAAGAGTACATGTTATCCCTGCTGTCTTTCCCATCTTAATTATGGCGTCATATTCTGGGGTAATTTGTCAGCAGCTAAGGACGCTTTCGGAAAAAAGGTCATTAGACTCATAAAACATATAAAGCTAGAGTAGAAACTTCTGTGAGGCCCTATTTAAGAGTTTAGGTATTCTACCTTTACTGTGTATTTACATCACGGAGACTCGTTTTTTGAAACTAACGAAATGGGCAAGGAACAGCAGACTATTTAAAAGCTGACAATCATCATCATAACAATATTATTGTTGTTATGACTTTCAGTTCGAAGACTTGTTGATGCAGCTTTCCACACTACTCTAACCTGTGCAAGCCTCTTCATCTCCGAATAACTACCGCAACTACATCATTTTGAACCTGATTACTACATTCATCTCTTTGATAGCACAAAATATATAAAAAATAAATATATTCCTGCTGCAAATATAAAACTACAGAAACAAAAATAATAACAAAGAAAGACAGCGAATTGAGAATAAGCAAGCGATAGGGGAGTAGGCAAGCGTAACACGGCTGTAGCAGCTACTTTCAGAGTGGTAGAAGACGCGCAGCCGGGTGTCCTCGGCATCCGGGCGAGTGTGGTGACCTGATGATAGTTTCCCGTCCGAAACGTCACAGAACACCGGCGTTTCACTGGCATGAGATCCTCCCCACCAGTGGTGGGCACCAAGTCCAGGAACGCGGCCTTAGTAGCAGCAGATGATCTGACGGTGGTTGCGTGCTGCCTCCTGTTCTGTATCTGCATCTACGTCCATACTCTACAAGTTACCTTACAAGTTACCTTACAAGTTACCTTACTTTGTGTACCACTGTCACTGTTTGCATACGGAAGAAAGATTGCCTGTAAACCACCATGTGGTCTTTAATCAAATGGTTCAAATGGCTCTGAACACTATGGGACTTAAGTTCTGAGGTCATCAGTCCCACAAAACTTAGAACTACTTAAACCTAACTAACCTGAGGACATCACACATACATGCTCGAGGCCGGATTCCAACATATGGTCTTTAATCTCTGTAACTTTTTCTTTATGGCCTTTGCGCGAAATACATAGAAGAAGCAATATATTGCTTCTAGGAGCTGTAACGTTCCCTGGCAGCACACACACTATTAATAAAGTGAAATGACATTTAATTGTACTATGTACGCCACTATGAAGCAATTCGAATGTACTGTAATTGTTTAACAAAAAATGTTATTTAATTCTGTGTAAACGACGTTGGTTATTATTGTAATATTTTCTGTAATAATATTCTCGATGTATTTACGATTGTAATATTTCTATACTCATAATGTAATTGCGAAATATGCTAATATCTGCGATAAAAATAGTGAAATATAGCCACAGAAGAAAATAATGTTGTAAGACTACAAAGAGATATTCAAAATCAGCAGTAGTATAAAAAGCACTATATAATGTGCATTCTTTGTCGTCTTCCTCTAGAGCTGAGAGAGGAACCTGTGACGTAGTATTATATGAATGAGTAGACTTCGTTTGTCTGTATCTATCTTTAGCCGCCATTAGAGGAGAAATTATCAAGGTGTGTAATTTTCATTATTGTTATGGTCTAAATAGATTATGATTTATCAAAATTGTGTATTACTAATGTAAATTAGCTTGTCAATGTCATCTATAGTATTTCTTTAAAGAATTTTCACCACTTTTAGCGATTATCGTTGGTGTTGCTGGGCTGTGCCGCGACCGAACGATTTGCAGCGGCGGCACATTTAAAAAATTGTTCCACCATAAAATTAACCTAACCCGTAAATCGGGAGCAGGTAAAAGTAGCAGTGAATTACGAAATATTTTTATTTTTCAGCGATCCTGAGGCTGACTGAATTTATTACTGGTTTTACATATGTGCATTCAAGGCGGATAATTAACGTTGAAGTTGTTAATCTGTTGGCTCTTTCCATTTCTAAAGCAAATAACGTAAACGTATAGTGAAGTGTGTTTTGTCAATGATAATTAAACGTTCAGGTCGGCTTGGCAATATTTAACCATTTTATGCTAACAGAGACAGTCTTGTGTTCCATAGCTAACGCCGGGAAAGAATTCAGTAAATATTTAAAAACCCACTGCACCTAGAAAATGTGTGACAAGGCCGAAATACGTAAAAAAATTAATTTAAATAAGTTTCAGATCATATAACTAATGGGGAGGTATTGAATAGGATTGGGGAGCAGAGTGTGGCACAACTTGACTAGAAGAAGGGATCGGTTGGTAGAACATGTTCTGAGGCATCAAGGGATCACCAATTTAGTATTGGAGGGCAGCGTGGAGGGTAAAAATCGTAGAGGGAGGCCAAGAGATGAATACACCAAGCAGATTCAGAAGGATGTAGGTTGCAGTAGGTACTGGGAGATGAAGAAGCTTGCACATGATAGAGTAGCATGGAGAGCTGCATCAAACCAGTCTCAGGACTGAAGACCACAACAACAACAAGTTTCAGATAAATGTTATTAATCAGTTGGTTTGAATTTATCAGCATGAAAGGGTTGCTAAGGTTCAAGTAATTTTAAATGTGCTTAATTCTGTCTAAATGAATTTTTATTACCACACGGAAATAAGGGGTTCTACAACAAAGTTCGTACTGAAAGAGTAAATAACATAAATATTTAAAGCCATTTCTTCCCCCCATTTTTTCATCAATTCATTGACATTTTTACATAATAAATAATCCTAATTTTTTTCTCGTTAAAGAGCGTAAGCTCTCGGCACTCTAACAGCAGGCCATGCTGTGATGTAGAACGCTCCTTTTGCACCGTCTGCCACTGGAATTGGCTGAGCATCTCTGTGACGCTTTCGCTCTTACTAAATGAACCTGTAACGAAATGAGTGGCTCTTCTCTGGACTTTCTCTATTTTGTCCATCAATGGCATCTGAAACGAATCCCACAATGACCAGAAATATTCAAGTATTGGCCGAACCAGTGTTTTGCAAACTACTGCCTCTGTTGACGGACCATGTTTCCTGAGGATTCTCTCAATGAATCACAGTCTGGCACCATTTTTATCTGTCATCGTTTTTAAGTGGTCGTTCCACGTGAAAGTGCTCTGTACGCGTACTCCCACCTACTTTAATGAAGTAGTTAATTACAGTGATTCTCTTGCAATTGTATAATCACACACTGAAAGGTCTTTATGTCTACGTATTCGCAATAAACAAAATTTGTTTATGTTGAGGGTTAGTCGCACTGCCTGCACCAAGCTTCGATCCCCTGCATCTCGCTACAATTTTCTAGCGTTGCGACTTACGTGTATAGAACAGCATTATCCACGAAGAGCTTCATGGAACATCCGACGTCATTTACTACGGCATGTACACCGAAGAGCCAAAGGAACTGGCACACCTGCCTAATATCGTGTAGGGTCCCCGTGTGAACGCAGAAGTGCCGCAACACGACGTGGCATGGACTCAGACTAATGTCTGAAGTAGTGCTGGAGGGAACTGACACAATGTATACTGGAGGGCTGTCCATAAATCCGTAAGAGTACGAGGGGGTGGAGATCTGTTCAGAACAGCATGTTACAAGGGATCCCAGATAGGCTCAATACCGTTCATGTCTCGAGAGTTTGGTGACAGCGGAAGTGTTTAAACTCAGAAGAGTGTTCCTGGAGCCACTCTGTAGCAGTTCTGGACTGTTGGGGTGCCGCATTGCCCTGGTGGAATTGCCCAAGTCCGCCGGAATGCACAGTGGACATGAATGGATGCAGGTGATCAGACACGATGCCTACGTACACGTCACCTGTCACAGTCGTAGCTAGAAGTATCAGGGGTCCCATATCACTGCACACGCTCCACACCATTACAGAACATCCGTCAGCTTGAACGGCCCCATGCCGACAGTCCCCGTGCACGTCCATCAGTTAGATACAACCTGAAGCGAGATTCGTGAGACCAGGCAACATGTTTCCAGTGATCAGCTGTCCGATGTCGCTGATGACGGGCCCATACGAGGCGTAAAGCTTTATGTCGGACTGTCAACAATGTTACACGAGTGGGTCGTCAGCTTAGAAAGCCCATATCGATGATGTTTCGTTGAATGGTTCGCACGCTGACATTAGTTGAAGGCCCAGCATTGAAATCTGCACCAATTTGCGGAAGGGTTGCACTTTTGCCACGTTTAACTATTCTCTTCAGTCGTCTTTGGTCCTCTTCTTGCAGGATCCTTTTCCAGCTGCAGCGATGATGTTTTAGCGGATTCTTGATATTCACAGTACACTCGTGAAATGGTCGTACGGGGAATCCCCACTTCATCACTACCTCGGATTGCTGTCTCCCATTGCTCGTGCGCTGACAATAACTCCACGCTCGAACTCACTTATATTTCGATAACCTGCCATTGTAGCAGCAGTAACCGCTCTGACAACTGCGCCAGACACTTGTCTTCGATAGGCGTTGCCGACAGCAGTTGCCTGTTTACATATCTCTGTATTTGAATACGCATGCCAATACCAGTTCCTTTGGCACTTCAGTGTACATTTCAGTAGCGTTCAGAATTTCATTCCTTTTGACATGGCTTCAGTCAGCTTCCTGTCCCTAGTACAGGGTGGAAGAGAGGATACATATATTTTCTAAGCCGCTAGTTCTCGGAGTCGTAAAGGGGGTGTTGACCTTGAGCGACTGCTGGGAGGCCAGCTCAGACAATGAAGTTTCAGTCGTTATGGGGCGTTGGAGCGTAGAGCATCTTGTCCGCGTGGTCGCGCAGTTCTTTAGAAATAATGGTTGTGTGGTCACCGTCAAAAGTTTAATTTCGGACGTCGAGATGGAGTCCTAGATCGAAACACTGTACTCCGCCGAGTTTCAGCGTTTAGGAGTACTGGATCTGTGATGAAAAAGAAACCACCTGGTCTTCCTCATCTAGTTCGAACTCCGGTAAACGTAGACATAGTAAGGACGCCAGTTTATGCTAGTCCGAAACGATATGGTAGGCGACAGGTTGTATCGATTGTATCGAAGGATATGTCACTTCGTTCACTGCACCCCCTCTTACATGATGATCTGAAATTTCACCTGTACAACATAGCGATTGTCCAGTAGCTAAGACAAACGTATTTTGTGCAGTGTAGAGATTTTTTTTTGTAATGGACGTTATTCTTACAGAAGATGCAGCCAGTATTCATGAATGATAGAGCCCATTTTCATCTAGAAGGTTATGTTAATGTACAAAGTAGTCTGTACTGGAACTCAAAGAACCCTCAAAAACTACACCAACTCTCCACAGCTCAAAAGTAACAGTGTGGTGTGGTATCTCCAAGATAGGGGTTGTCGGTTGGACCTAAATTTTTGGAAGAGAGAGGAACTGAAGTTATTGTAACATCAGAGCGCTACATCGAAATGGTAAACAACTTTCTTCATGCAGAACTTAAAAGGCGTTGAGTGAACATGAGAGAAATCCAACAGGATGGTGCCGCAGCTAACATGGCAAGAGCATCTGTGGGAGTGGGTCAACACATGTTCTCAGGTATGTCATTTCATGATACAGTAGTGTTCTGTGGTCACACACTCACCTTCTTGTTGCGGGGTATTTGAAATAAAGAGTTTACTTGAACAAGCTCTGCACAATCGATGACCTCAAGATTTACATTTGTCAGGAAACTGATACTGTACAAAATGAAATGTTGGAGAGAGCCATGCAAACTTTCAACAGAAGATCCAAATATGTGTCCAGCAAGGACGTCTTCTTAACGACGTTAGTTTCTGAACTTAATGAAGGTATGTAGATTTCAAAACTGCAATAATGCAAACATAAAACCAGGTTTCAGTGAATCGTTAGTGAAGGACATGCATTTCCTCTACTCCTATGTAGGCATTGTGGTTGTTTATAAACGAGACTAGTTCCAGGATTTTTCCAATGGCGCTCTTGCAGTTAACTAATATGATATTGAAGTTCTCTTTTCTGTTCTAACAGATACTGCCCTGCCTGGACTCAGAATACATCTTTTTGGGCCAGTGGAGGGATTCCTCTATCTTAAAAAACCCAAAGGTACACGCCACACGTACTGCACTACCCTAGTAGTCGCTTCCTGCGTGTAGTGCAAGCCTGACCAGTAAGGGGATCGCGCATTCCTCCATCCTATTGCAGAGGCCGAGAAAACTGCATCGAAGATCGACACAGACTCATCTGAACCTCTGGATTAACTCACCCACTTGGCAGCCAGAGGACAGCAATCGATTCTTGGAACGATGCTACAAAACGACAGCTCTGCTTCCACCTCTCGAGCGAGGCTAACTGTCTTCATCAAATCAGCCAGCAGCCTGTAGGAACCGATGATGGACTCTGGACCCATGCGACGACGATGTGCCCGGTGTTGCCCTCGCGTCCTGGTGGGTACTAACGGACTGATCTTGCTTCTGCTAAAATGGGAGGGTGTGTGTATACCCTTCTGGTCCTAGGAATCACGTTTATTACTACAATAAGGAGATGGTCGCATCCAGATATGCTGGCATCCAGGAGAACAGCTTCTGGAAAACGCACAGCACAATGGGCACATGTTCTTGCGCACAGTATTATGCCTTGAGGAACAATGATTGGCTTCTATGGGACCTATTCTAGTAATCGAATGCTCCATCGCAGTTGAGGACTACGTGAATGTTGCTGTGGATCCCCTGCATGCCTTCGTGATTGATGTCACAGATGGCAACGACATCTTTCAGCAGGATAACCATACATGTCACAAAATCAGAATGGTGCTGCAGTGATTTGAGGAGTAATTGTCGTGAATTCACGCTGATGTCTTGCCGACCAAAGTGACCTGATTTGAATCTGATGGAACGCATTGAGGACGCTATAGGGTGCTAGCTCCGCAATCACAAATCATCGGCCTAATTTACGGGTAATACGTGACCTGTGCATGGTTCCCTTGAATCAAATACCTCCGGAAATGTAACAAGGACTTTTGGGATCCTTGCCACCCATAATCGCTGTTGTATGGCGCTGCTAACGTGGACCAACACGATATTAAGCAGATGGTCACAAAGTTTGGGCTGATTAGTATGTAAAAGACAAACATCAGTGCCGATAGTACATCAGCTGCTGATGATGGTCTGTATCTTTGAAGTCTGAGTTCTCAGTCGCACACAGTGCGGCTTGACCTCCAAGTGAACTCTATATAAAGTATGTAGCGTAAAATATGTACACTACTGGCCATTAAACTTGCTAGACCACGAAGATGACGTGCTACAGAAGCGAAATTTAACCGACAGGAAGAAGATGCTGTGATATGCAAATGATTAGCTTTCCATTCACAGGAGGTTGGCGCCGGTGGCGACACCTACAACGTGCTGACATGAGGAAAGTTTCCAAGCGATTTCTCATACACAAACGGCAGTTGACCGGCGTTGCCTGGTGAAACGTTTTTGTGACGCCTTGTGCAAGGAGGAGAAATGCGTACCATCACGTTTCCGACTTTGATAAAGGTCGGATTGTAGCCTATCGCGATTGCGGCTTATCGTATCGCGACATTGCTGCTCGCATTGGTCGAGATCCAATGACTATTTGCAGAATATGGAATCGGTGGGTTCAGGAGGGTAATACGGAACGCTGTGCTGGATCCCAACGACATCGTATTACTAGTAGTCGAGATGACAGACATCTTATCCGCATGGCTGCAACGGATGGTGCACCCAAGTGTCGATCCCTGTGTCAACATATGGGGACGTTTGCAAGACAACAACCTTCTGCAGGAACAGTTCGACGACGTTTGCAGCAGCATGGACTATCAGCTCGGAGACCATGGCTGCGGTTACCCTTGAGCGCCTGCGATGGTGTACTCAACGACGAACCTGGGTCCACGAATGGAAATCGTCATTTTTTCGGATGAATCCAGGTTCTGTTTACAGCATCATGATGGTCGCATCCGTGTTTGGCGACATCACGGTGAACGCACATTGGAAGCGTGTATTCGTCATCGCCATACTAGCGTATCATCCGACGTGATGGTATGGGGTGCCATTGGTTACACGTCTCGGTCACCTATTGTTCGCACTGACGGCACTTTGAACAGTGGACGTTACATTTCAGATGTGTTACGACCCGTGGCTCCACCCGTCATTCTATACCTGCGAAATCCTACATTTCAGCAGGATAATGCACGATCGCAAGTTGCAGGTCTTGTGCGGCCTTTCTGGATACAGAAAATGTTCGACTGTTGCCATGGCCAGCACATTATCCAGATCTCTCACCAATTGAAAACGTCTGGTCAATAGTGGCCGAGCAACTGGCTCGTCACAATACGCCAGGCACTACTCTTGATGAACTTGGTATCGTGTTGATGCTACTTGGGCAGCTGTACCAGTACACGCGATCCAAGCTCAGTTTGTCTCAATGGCCAGGCGTATCAAAGCCGTTATTAGGCCAGAGGTGGTTGTTCCGGCTACTGATTTCTCAAGATCTATGCTCCCAAATTGCAAGAAAGTGTAATCACATGTCAGTTCTGTTATATTTGTCCAATGAATACCCGTTTATCATCTGGATTTCTTCTTGGTGTAGCAATTTTAATGACCAGTAGTGTATAAAGTAAAAGCAGTCAGCGTGACTACAGTTCTAGACTTTCAATATACATCAGCCTCCAGATCAGATACTAGAAAATTTATGAAACCGAACACGCACATTTTAAACATAAGAGCAACAAAACCAGGAGACAATAGAGACAGTGATTACTGTTTGCTATCACACACGCTTGGCAACGACGTGGAATTCCTTTTATGTGCTGTTTAAAATCACGGGAAGCAGCACTGAGGTCAGGAAAACACTTGGTGGCAGTTGATGAACTACACTTTCACTCCCTGCTGTGGATGTTTTAGACTCTGGTTCTCACGTCCACGACAGTAGTTCGATATAGACGAGTATCATCCATTACGAAGATGAAACCTGGAGCATGTACATGTATGGAAGAGACATGCATTTTATTGCCGCCTCTCATCTCCGTACCTCAGAACACGAGCACTTATCGTCTGACCACGAATGAAGATGTGCAGCTCTTTATCCCAATCCAACCTTTTGTTTTTTCGCATAAGCGTACTATCACCGATGATCTAGCTACTTTCCACTATGTTCGTATATACCATTTGACTATTTCTTTCGGGACGGATGTGGATCTAGAATCATTCCGAAGAGCGCATAGGGACTGCACTACGAGAAGCATATGTCACTAATCGTTCATTGTGCACTGCTGATGTTTCTGACTCCAAAGTAAAGATTCCATTCCTATTAGGAACTGCATCTCATGAAACCGCCAGAAGTTATGCTGGTATCTTTCGAGCCCTAAGTTCTGCTCAGCCGCTGTCGTCTGGAGAGCATCCGAATTCCCACTGCTTCTTCTGTTACAGAGATGCAGTAAAACGAAGCGTGAAGTAATATAAGATTTTATCATCTTCGAAGGAGATCTTATGTCCACTATCGCTGACTTTACCATGCTTATGTACTTGGTATGGTGTTTATGCTCAGCACAATGCACCTACTCGGCATAGATTGACAGCCCTGAGTAATTTTCGTCACGTTCTCATGGCACGTTCCTAACACTATTGTTCCTGACTTATATTAACAACATAGGAGGCAATCTGAGTAGCCGTCTGAGATTGTTTGCAGATGATGCTGTCATTTACCGTCTTCTAAAGTCATCAAATGATCAAAGCGACCTGTAAAATAATTTACATGAGGTATCTGTATGGTGCGAAAACTGGCAGGTGACCCTGAATAAGGAAAAGTGTGAAGTAATTCACATGAGAACTAAAAGAAATCAGCTAAATTTCCATTGTAAGTAAACTAAATACTTAGGGATTACAATATCAAATAACCTAAATAGGAACGAACACATAGATAATATTGTGGCTAGAGCAAACCAAAGACTGCGATTCATTGGCAGAACACTTAGAAGGTGCAACATGTCTACTACAGAGACTGCTTACACCACTCTTGTCCGCCCTATTCTGGACTATTGCTGTACGGTGTGGGATCCGCATCAGGCGGGACTGACGGATGACATTGGAAAAGTACAAAGAAGGGCAGCTCGTTTTGTATTATCGCAAAATAGGGGAGATAGTGTCACAGACATGATACGTGAATTGGAGTGACAATCATGAAAACAAAGGCATTTTTCGTTGGGACGAGATCTTCTCATGAAATTTCAGTCACCAGTTTTCTCCTGCGATTGCGAAAACATTCTGTTGGCATCCACCTACATAGGGAGAAATGATCATGACGATAAAATAAGAGCAATTAGGGATCGCACAGAAAAATTTAAGTGCTCGTTTTTCCCACGTGCCGTTCGAGAGTGGAACGGTAGAGAGACAGCTTGAAGGTGGTTCATTGAACTCTCTTCCAAGCACTTTATTGTGAACAGCAGAGTAATCACGTAGATTTAGATGTAGAACACCGTTTATCCTCAAACCACGCGAGCATTTTGTCTGAATATAGAAAGTCTTTAATTTTATGCGGCGATCACAACTTTGGTCCATTAACAAGTATGTGTTCTGTGCTCCTTCACGTTGGTGCACATAAATGATGACCGTCACTGGACTTTCTTTTTCTCAGTAACAGCAACAGTTCATTAGAGGAGCCTTTGGCCAGCTGCAAGAAACTGAGCCTTGAGAAAGACTCAGAATGTTAGTTCCGCTAGCGGTCTTCATTCTCCTTCCGTCCAGAATTAGGCTGGTCTGAAAAGTTCTCGGCTTGATGGTGAGAATGGTCATGTATATTTTTTGGAAACAAAACCTCTCACTTTCACGATCAGGCCGAGAGTATAACATAATTTCCTTTGAAATTAATACACTTCTTCCACCGGGTTTATAGTAAAATCATCCCATTTGTTCAGAATTTCTGTGATGCAAAATAACCTACTACAGCTGAAATCGGTTCTTGATTGGCCGAAAAATGTTGAACAACGAGGATAACTTCAAGTTTTGGCAAGTCTCAGGGAGTCAGACAAGATACAGAGCAGATGCTCTAACGCTTCATAGCACAAATCCCTCTGTTTTTTCACTGCAAAGAAGCTTTTATGGACATGTGCACTACCTTGATGATTGTTTTCTTCTGTAAATCAGGTCCCTTTTAGCGAATTTTTGCATTCAGATCCATTAGAAGAATAGAATAATAAATCTCTACGAAAACAGTCAATTAAGAGAATCCCTTTCACATCTCAAAACACCTCTTCGATGACACAGTCTTCTTTGGAGCTGAAAAACTGGCTTATGTCCCCAGTTTCATGTTTCGGTTGTTGATTTGACTCTGGTGTGTAGTGGTAAATACATACGAGTATTTTGTACTTTTTTTTTACAAAAATGTGCAAACACATTTTCCGAAATCGTCGTGCGTGGCGTCCATTTTGCACAAAGCGTTCCTGTATGCTGTTCTTCATGCAAAATGGAGGCGACACATTCTTCTGTAATCCAGACAATAGTGCCAGTTTCACGAATATTTGCACACTGATCTTCCATGATCATGCACTTTTTTTGACGATTTCTAGTTTTCAGGCCCATTTCTTCATTGAGAAGGCGGCCGCTGTGGCCGAACGGTTCTAGGTGCTTCAATCCGGAACAGCGCTGCTGCTACGGTCGCAGGTTCGAATTCTGCCTCGGGCATGGATGTGTGTGATGTCCTTAGGTTTAAGTAGTTCTAAGTCTAGGGGACTGATGACCTCAGATGTTAAGTCCCATAGTTCTTAGAGCCATTAGAGTTTCACTGAGAAAAAAGAGGAAGAAGAGCTCCTAGACACATATATGATTTTCGAATGAATTTCATTTGGTGGCAAACCTTCTTTTACATAAACTTCATCAGGGAAAGATACTTAGTTTTCTCCATTTCCAGGAAAATACGCACGTCGTGCTGAAACGTTACAATAAATAATTTCGGTAGCAGATGGAATATTACCATGTCTGTGGAAAAACAGTTGTTATGTTAAGGTTGATCTTGTTTCGTCACATTTTGGTATTTTACTTTTTAGCGTTGAATATAGTTTGGAAAGAGGGGAGGGGGAGGTATGTCCGTTCATTATTTAATAATAACCATTCAAGTGAAGAAATGTTCGAATGTGTGTGAAATCTTATGGGACTTAATTGCTAAGGTCATCTATCCCTAAGCTTACACGCTACTTAATCTAAATTATCCTAAGGACAAACACACACACCCATGCCCGAGGGAGGACTCGAACCTCCGCCGGGATCAGCCTCACAGTCCATGACTGCAGCGCCCGAGACCGCTCGGCTAATCCCGCGCGGCTCAAGTGAAGAAATCGGTGTACATAATCATTATTATAGTAGTTTGGCACCTTTTACTATAGAGAAGGCGAAGGAGTTTAGAGGTTTTTGGAGATTTTAAAAGGAGGCATGTGAAAACGGATTAGTTTCTGGCTGGCTTGGACTATGTCGAAATGGCTGCTAGCGCAGCGAGTAAAAATTAAGAGAATAATTATCACCCTTTTCAAGACCTTGCAGTACTTAAATTTCCGATTTCATGCCCAAAACATAAAATGAAGAATAATTGTCTCCAGGACAGCTCCCCAGAGAAAAAAAAACTATTATTTTTCTCTCAATAAGTAGCCAACAATTTTTCTATCTCCGTCAGTAAACGCAGCTCACAGTGTCTTGTGTCAGATAGCTGTCTACAGTCAGCTACTGGATTGAATTGTTTCCCTGTTAAAGTTGTACCTACGTAGAAAAAGAAAAAAATCTAGTTCTGCGATTCATGGGCAAGTTCGAGAACTTTTCAGACCACCGTCATAGTTCTTACGCAGTGAGTAGGAGGGGCAGTAACTACTCACTTCACTGACCGTTTCTCGCACTTGTGCCTGCAAATCCTGACCCAGGGACGTCGCTCCACCAATAGTACCCCAAACCACTGCTGTATAAGAGTCATATCAGAGTCAGCAGTCAGTCGCTTTCTGACGAAAAGCTCGAGTCTTAACTCAGATGTGATGTGTCTTAAAAACGAGAAAATTTTATACGTGGATGCCACTGCGAAAGACTCTGCTTCCTTCTTGTTCAGGATTATATTATTGTTTCTTGTGTATCAGTGGACAATTAGAGTGCGCTCGGTTTTTCTCTAAGTTATGGGTTAACGATTGCTTTATTTCAACAGCTGATCACCTTGGGGTTGTATGTTTTCTCATTTGCGTTTATACCCTCCCTACATAAAATTTCTGTCTACTTGGTATCTGGACAGATACTCAGATGCACCTGGTGTGGCGATTGCACACTCTAGCCTTATATACTAGTAACACAACCAGTTTGTAGTTGCAACACTTCTTTATTCATTACACATACATATGAATTCATCAGCAGTAATAATCAATAAAGAACATTTGCATATCAAGGCCCTATCCACAATTAGTATTTACAATATTAACCGTCACACTTGTGACAACGGCCCCTTTACGTGCCGGAAATAACACCCAAATTAATAGATGAAATAGATAACGAAATGTTTACAATGTCGGCTATCGACTTTCTCATTCGGTTTTACACATACTGAAAAGGTAAAATGAATTTGATGCTATCTGACCTGAAGGGTAATATTAATTGTTCTGTTTACACTTAGCATTGTATTACACTCACTTCTGGAAGATTCTAGATTTTATGCAAGCTTAAGGCAAAACGTCAATTTGATGAATATGTGATGCACGCGAGCAAATGTTAATCTATTACGATTTCACAAACACACGATCCAAAGGGTGAACTTATACTAAACTTTGGGCAGTAGGAAATATTCTGTATAAAACAAGCCTCTCGTTCAATGGAACGCGCGTTAACGGGGTCCGGACGGCCCTGAGTTCAAATCCTGAGAATTCTGTCACACTGCAAGCTCGCGGGGCGAGGTTTTCTCGCGTCGACCACTATACACGTTTCTGAAAACAGGAAAACATGAGCGGCACACACACTGTAGTATATACAAGTTACACATATATATATACAGAAAAGCAATACCTTAATATAAACATATTATAAGTTAACCAATGAACATAATTAAGGAGATTAGTTTCCTTTGTTCCAAAAAAATATCTAGATACTACGTGAAAGATGTGTCAGTCCACTCCCAATGACTTAAGGCCCATCTTACAGCCGGCCAGGGTGGCCGAGCGGTTCTAGGGACTTCAGTCTGGAACCGCGTGACCGCTACGGTCGCAGGTTCGAATCCTGCCTCGGGCATGGATGTGTGTGATGTCCTTAGGTTAGTTAGGTTTAAGTAGTTCTAAGTTCGAGGGGACTGATGACCTCAGAAGTCAAGTCCCATAGTGCTCAGAGCCATTTGAGCCATTTGAGTCCACCTTACAAGATAATCTGTCTTTGCTGAATGGCTGACACCACATAAATCAAATGTGCAGTACCTAACGTGACAATCAACCTTCAGATTGGTATTTGAAATTGCAATTGAAAACTAATGTCAGTTCAATCCAATAAGCACGGCCCCTATGGCCACAGACCAAAATACACAATGTGACCTATGTTTATCATGGCCACATGCCTTCACACAAGAAATTATTAAGAAATAGCAACTACCACTAATTCGTAAAACCAGAAAATTCTAAATCTCAAACTAAATTAAGAAATAGCGTTGAAGTGATCCAGCTACCTTCAGCGTGCCACTAAGCACAAAATCCAAACTTACAAATGCGAGGCGCTATTTGTAGCCACTTAAGTAACATAATTTCGTGGCCGTTCTAGAACATAACTCGCCTCGCCACCACTGCAGTGAATATTTTGCTGGCCACTAGCACGAGCAATTGCAACAGTCAACAGTCCTTAAGTACACAATAATATTCACTATATATAGAAGGAGGAACTCACCACGAAAGCTTGGCGATTAATTTTTTCTTCTTCATGTGAAATTCACAAGCCATCCATCCACATAGCTCTCGAGGTATTAGCAAATCCTGGTCGCCACTGGCCAGCCGTGTCATTACAACTTTAATACTTTCCGGCAGCGGCCCATGCTTCTTCGTTGCTCCAACTCAACTGCTCCTCACGCATACGTCAGTGCCACGTGACACGGTGTCGCCAACTCCCCACGACGACAACATCGAAACCGCGTCACGTCACAGACTGGCTCGGCTCATGCGCGGACCCACTCTCCTCAACTTGTGCACGCGCGCCGCCATAAATGGCCTGCCTCAAAAATGCAAAGAGAGCAAGGCACAGGGACAACGACCAAAATTGGAAGTAAGAATCTATATCGCCTTGCGCCAGAAACTCACCAGCTCACCACCCTGCCATGATTATTGAGGAATGTACGGAGGATGCAATATGATAGAGGGCTCCAAGCAGGCCTTATTTACGGTACGACCAGATTCGTAGAGCCACCAGAACGGAGAGGTTATGAAGTCTGGTGGTGAGAGATACCACCTGCACTCGGTGAAGGCAGGCCAGGCAGTGAGGTACCTGTCATCATCATGTTGCCTGTATAACCCTTCAGAATAAATGACTGCTATTTGTACCAAGGTTACCTTATCCAGTGGGAAGACCCATCGACAATTTCAGTACATAGCAGTTCAGTAAATTCAAATCTATTTTATCAATTATTCCATAGCTCTTTGTCTTGTTGATGGTTTGATCTCGTTACATCTCTTATCACGGTGTAAGGATTAGAGATAATAATAGGAACTTATTCAATAGGAAATGTATCAGCAGAGATAAAAATATTTGGCTTATCGGTCATAAATTTAGTTCTGTTGAAAGTCAGCTGGAAATGGAAACTACGTAACGCAGCACAGATTTCTGGACGCTATGTAAGAAACTGTTTCCCAAATACAGGTCATTTTCCTTCCTAGCGTCCATCGAGGAAGTGCTTGCAGAATACTCCTTTTATTCTGTATAAGACTTCCTCACAGTATGTTAGAGCCTTTTGTTGTGCTGTTCTAGTTATTTGCTTGCCTATGGCATCTATAACGTATCTTTTTCCCAATAAATTCATTCACCAACATTCTGAGAATTATCGGTGTTATACCTCGTTCCATTGTCGAATTGTTTCGGTTCAGATCGTGAAAAGTCTCTCGATAAAATAAATAATGACTTAACATTAGTTAATGATATTCAGTCCTCGTAGATAAATTACGTTAGAGACTGAAGAAAACCATGGAAAATGAGTGTCTGTTAGACACCACTCCGTAACATTTTGTCACTTTCTTCATTGGGACGACAGAGTGGTTTCTACTTTATCTTACAATTAGCAGTTGCAGACCTTCTACAGTTTTTGGTTTTCGGTACAAGACATACCAAAAATGTCTCAGATCCAGAAAACTATTCATTTTGAAATGTAATGCATAGAAATAGTATACTTCTTTCCTCAAAAATAAAAGTCGGCTACTTACGTTGCAAACGAAGAACGTGCAGACCATCTGTATAAAAATGGTTCAAATGGCTCTTAGCACTATGGGACTTAACATCTGAGGTCATCAGTCCCCTAGAACTTAAACCTACCTAACCTAAGGACATCATTCACATCCATGCCAGAGGCAGGATTCGAAACTGCGACCGCAGATGTCCAGCGGTTCCAGACTGTAGCGCCTAGAACCGCTCGGCCACTACGGCCGGCAGACCATGTGTAGTCGGGTCTCGTAAGCGAAAGAACACTCCTTGTATGATCCACAGACACACTGCAATATCTGGCTTCGGAAGAGCTACCTTACAAGCTGTGCACCCAGTGCATGCAACGCTGTTTTACGTAGAGCAAGTTTCTCATTTACTCAGAGCAAAGGCGTTTGGAGTGGCTTGAAAAAATTACATAAGAGCAAACATTTCTTTATTAGCTGAAATATGTTTGAAGAAGCTTTTTTAGTACGTCACACATATGAATATTTTATGCAAAATTTGGAATGCTTACAGAGGCGTTACATGCATAGTTGAAATTTGTATTGTGTACAATGGGTGAGTTTCAGTTCAGTCTAAAAACGAAAAAAAAACCAACGGCTTCGGTTTCAGTAGACAAATTTGAAATTATACGTTACGGGTAGTCCAAAGTGCATGCGTTACTAAAACAGAGGCCACTCAACTCTTGTATCTAGAGAGGTTGAGAGGTTATCGACTGCTGCAGTCGATTAATTGTTGCACCATGGTTGCTTTTTTAATTGAGTAGATTGCTTCGGACAGACTATTTGGCCACTTGTACTTCCTTCCTTGGGATTACTGAAATGTGATAAAAAGATTTACGTCTGATTTTGTTCCAGTAACTGTACTTTGCAGGATGGCTTTTGCTATAGTGAGCGGTGTTCGTATTCCATATTCTAATGGCATGGTTCCGTACGCCTGACAGAAAGACAGACGTTAATTTAGCTGGTAACCTGGCTTTGGTTGACAACGAGACCACCGTAGTAGCTATTGTGTTGTTTGGACTCCATGCAACTGTATTAAATATTTTAATACTTCCCAGAGCGACTACGTAGTTGAATGATCACCCAGGCAGATAATTACGTTGTTCTTTATATCTGTCGCATTTATTTCATGGTGCGTTTTAGAAACAGACTTTTTTTACGTTCCAAACGAACACGAGCGCTCTTGTGTGCGTGTGTGTGTGTGTGTGTGTGTTTGTAGTGGGGGGTCATTATTTTTTGCACGACTTATTTGTTTGCCGTGAGCCCGGACACAGATTGTACGTGGAGTTGCGTCGACAGAACAATAAATACAAGCGGTTTGACCTCAAAAACAGCGGAAACGAATATATTAATTTTAAAATGATTTGTTGTGTCAGTAAACTTGCAGTAAGGTATTAATTTTCGTAACTGGGAAGTTTTCTTAAAATTTTAGCCTTAAGTTAAAGAAATTATCTGTCTACATTTCATCTTGAGCAATGACTTCATCTGCGCATGTTTTTATGTTACTGAGCACTTGTACTGCTACTGCATTGCTTGACTGGCCGTAGCAACGATCGTAGAAATATTACTGCATTAAACTGGGAGGTGTTAAATTTAGCAAATTAAAAAAAAATCCGCTCATTTCGCACGTTTATTTATACACATCAGCCGGCTTCCGGGTTTTCCTTTGTGAGACTGCACGTGCCCTCTAGGCCCGATTCAAAATTCTAGGTTCTAGTATTTTGATTTTCGTGACGTTTTCGCATAATCTCTCATTGATTGCCTCAAAGCGTCTATGCATCGTGAAATACTGTATACTTTCGAACACTGCCAGTGCCGTTAAATTTACGCACTATATCACAAATTGTAAGCTTAATTTCTACTTCCTAGAAAATTTAGACAGCAGTGACCTCTCTCGAAAACAATCGTTTCCTAATTTCGTTATATATTTACCCTATGAAACGTACATTTTTGGAATTTTCATTTGCTTACTTGTGTTATGCGTAACATATTTCGTAGTAAATTGTGAGCTGAACTTGTATTTCTGTGAACTGTCACAGTGATATCTCTTTAAAAAGTCGTTTCCACCCTATTTGCAATGTAGGTGCTTCGCGACTAGTGTAATATTTCCACTTTCTTTCACTCATTGACTGTTTCTTCTAATTCAGTGTCTGAAATATTTCGAAAGGGTTGGAACTTTAGAAGTGGCAAGTATTTATTTACAGCTCATACAAAATAGACACGTGTTTCTAAGTTTTACTGACGTTCAATGTAGTCACACCATTGTGTATAACCCATTGTCAGTGATGTGAAAGTCGTACGATATTCTCAGCACTGCCAGTTGTGTTGACTGTTCGAGCGGCGCGGTCTATTGCCTGACGAATTTGTACCAGTTCTGAAGTGAATGCCGTGAAGTGTTTCCTTCAGTTTAGAAATCGAGCTGAAGTCACGAGGGCTCAAGTCAGGGGAGTGCAGTAGGTGGTATCACTACTCCATCAGTCAAATAAATCAGTAAGAACTTGCACTGTACGTGCTTGAGCATTGTCCTCCAAAATGATAGTCACATCCTGCAGAAAGGATGCTGGTAGTAGGTTGTGTTCCAAAAATGAACAGCATTCGCTTCAGAACTGCTTCAAAATCGTCGGGCAATAGACCGCGTCACCCGGGCTGTCAACACAATAGGCACTGCTAAGAGTATCCTACGACTTCCACATCACTGGCAATGGATTATACACAATGCTGGTGACTACTCTGAAGGTCAGTAAAACTTAGAAACACGTATCTATTTTGTACGAGATGTAAATAAATACTTGCCACTTCTAAAGTTCCAACCCTCATACATACCAAATCGTCGTGAAAAAGCCATCACTCATAGGCAATGGATCATAATGCAACACACACTGGGAATTGAGAAAAACTATTGTAATAACAGAACTACAGCGAAAACTGACCCCAAAAGATCTTAACAGGAGAGAGTGACGGCAGCTGCATGTGGGTTCACCTCGATGTGTGGATATGGATTAAGCAGCTTAGAACCTGTCTTACATTTCCTCCTATCTCCACTCCTCCCTCGCTCTCCTCCCTCTGTACGCCACCATACCAGTTTTACCAGTTTTCCAGGCTTGTTCTAACTCATCGCTGATATTAAACAAAGAGATACACTTGCTGGCAGTCATATACTGTTCCCAGTCTGCAGAAATAACTGACAGATGAATAAAATACTCAAGGACAGAACGCTTCCCGCAAGCTGTTAAACATATTTCTTAGAAAGACTGGCCCACCTAAAAATAGCGAAATACCTGAATATGCACCACAGATGAAGAAGAACTGAGTAGTAAACAGTGGTAACTCTCTTCTTCCACTCTCCTGCCCCACTTCCCCCTCCCTCCCCCCTTCCCACTTGGGAATTGTTGGAAACATCTTAGTGATGAGCTGGTGGAGACCAAGGACGTAAAGTAGTGTATACGGTGACAGAGCAAATAGCGGATATACTATTAAAATCAATGAAATCTGCCACCAAATAAGTGTAAACTCTCCAGGTGTGATTCTGACGCTTACTACAATGGATATTGTACCGACAGTCCTCCCTCACATCATGTAAAGGATTTAGTCATAGACTTATAAAAAGAATGCTGAAACGGCAACAGTGTAAATAGTGAATATAGTGCCAAAAAGTCAATGAAATCTCCAGCTAAATAAGAGAAACTCACTCTCCATTTGTGATTATTATGCTTGCTCAAACGAATGTTGTACCGACAGACGTCACCTCACACTGTGTAACGGGTGTCGTCTTACAGTTTTACAATGACTACTGTGACAGTGCAAACAGCGGATATCGTACAAAATCATTAACATCTTCAGCTAAATTGGCATATACTCGCTCTTGTGGCGTGAACCTACGCTTGCTACAACAAATATTGAACCGAGAACTTTGAATCTTGCATTGAACATACTACAAAATAAGCACATGGCACCATCCAACAATCCTTAAACATACATTCATCTGTCAAATTTCACACACTTTGGTGAGTAGAAGGCTTCACCATTAACATAATGCGTACAGAGCCAAACAAGACGATAATCAATATTGAGCGAACATTCCAGGACGAATAGGCTGTTTTTTTGTGAGTGGTCCCAGGAGGAGAGAGACATAATCGTCTTATAAGCGAGCAACTATTAAAAAAAGAGAGGAAAGAGCAACGACTCTGTTTGGGTGAGGTTGCATCTCAGCTTTGGTTCTATAGGAAGATGGTACATTGTAATAACATTGCAGAACTACCGAAAAAAATCCTTCCACAAGAACAGTGCATGTGTTTTCATCTCGATGTGTGGATACAGACTAAGAAGCAGAGTCAGTCTTATCTCCCCCCCCTTCCTCCCTTCATCCCTTCCTCTTCGCACCCAAAGACAAGGACAGTGGTTCTCCAGGCCTGTTCTGTCCTATTGCTGATGGTATGTAAAGAGTTTAATCCTGTACAGGTGCTCTGCTATGATCAGTGTTGGGTTGACAATGATGTACTGTTTCTGATCTGCAGCTGGTAATGTTCTGCTTTCCCAGGCCTGTTCCAACCTCTCGCCGATGGTGTACAAAGAGATACAACTATTGGCGATG
This sequence comes from Schistocerca gregaria, assembly GCF_023897955.1. Taxonomy (NCBI): domain Eukaryota; kingdom Metazoa; phylum Arthropoda; class Insecta; order Orthoptera; family Acrididae; genus Schistocerca; species Schistocerca gregaria. Next base: position 83,504,715 of record NC_064923.1, read on the forward strand.
CTCTGCTTTGGTCTATGTCGAGTCAACAATAATACACTATTTCAGGTCTGCACAAATCAAACGTATTGCTAGAAAATGCAGAATCTGGAGCAATAGCAAAATACTTGACTATTCTTCATCAGACGGGGGAATGAACAACTCACCGCGAGAAGAATGGCCAATGGTATGCTATGGTCCTCAGCTACGTCTCGCAATGGAAAGAGGCAGCTTCAGCGGTTCCATTCGCCAGAGGAGTTGGTGCTGTGACCAACAGCCGTTGACGTTGCTGTTGGTGTTAGCTATGTACTATGGCGGCGCCGGCCATCGCCGCTGCCGACCGCTACTTCCAGCAGGTTTCTCTAGTCCGAGCACTCTCCCAGTCTCTGAAAACTCAAAATTAGTGTCTGTGGAAGTCTTGTAAGTACGTTGTCAAGCATATATGTATTATATACACTTCATATGTACAAACGTCAGTACCGAATACCAGCTTCCACTCTGTCTGTCCATACGCCGAAAAAAATCATTTTTACAACCGACAGCAAGCTACAATTTGTATCTCCCCCCTACTCACTATTTCGTAATATCCAACTGAGGAAACCTACAAACTAGGCCTATGATACTGTCGTCGATGGTGGATGACCGAACTCCCGATGTCGGAGTTCTATAACAAATATTTTGTCATTTTTGCTCGTTTTTATGTATTTCCCATCAATTTTCGCAATTTTACCAGGTTTTAAGCAATTTAAACACATTTTACCCAATTACTCGGATTCCAAACCACTGTTCTCGACGACTTGTCGCGTCAACAAAACGTGACATAGCGTCGATCTCATGTTACTAGCAGCCAATGATATCGCAGCATGGTCCCCAGTTTTTGTATCATAGCTAAACCACCCCCTGCATTATTTTGCGAGTGCCATATACTTGTGGACATACCATGAATCGTATTACACTGACTACATCATAAGACACAAATACTGTTACGTGGTGTGAAAATAGCCAGTGGCAGAGAGGAGGTAAAAGAATATGTTCCTTAGCCCAAACACTTCGTAAATTCGTTAAGATTTTAGTCATTGGCTCTCTGTTCCTATTTGGATGGGAGTCAGAAAGTGTTCTCACATTCGTGGAATAAAGTCGGAAATTGAAAGATATCACCAACGTCTTTGATGATTACCAACAAACGAATCATATACAGGGCACCACTCTGCCCTCTATTTCGAAACGAGCTGCCCCTTCATTGAACCCATCAGCAAAGGATCCTGTGCAGTATTATACGATTTCCAAACAACCTCCAACATTGTCTCCAATTTGATTTGTAACAGCCAGGAGTAAGAGGGCACTGTACCCACTACATTGGACGCCTCATGAAGGAACAGAATAAGCTGAGTTCCATGTAATCAATACACTTCCAAATTTTGCTTTCGGAATGGGGGTAGCACGTGTTCCAATCCTGCACAACTGAGTGATGCTAGTGATATAAACCGATAATATCGTTCCAATACCACAACTGCCATTCTGCGAAGAGTATACCACACCAATCCTACTCACATTACCCCTCACAGTACACACAATGTCCCTAGACGCGTGCATGCTAAGGAGATTAGTACTCCTAACTTGTTTATAATAGGTACAGCCTGATACATGTGAGAATATTGTAGTTGGGTTGGGTTGATTTGGTGCAAGAGACCAAACAGCGACGTCATCGGTCTCATTGGATTAGGGAAGGATGGAGAAGGAAGTCGGCCGTGCCCTTTCAAAGGAACCATCCCATCTTTTGCCTGAAGCGACTGGAAAACCTAAATCAGGATGACCGGACGCGGGGTTGAACTGTCGTCCTGCCGAATGCGAGCCCAGTGTGCTAACCACTGCGCCACCTCGCTCAGTGAGTATTGTAGTGATATAACAGATGGTCAATGTGGTTTCCAATATATTAGTTGTGGAATGCAAGTTTTCTATCCCACTCGCTGCGGTGATAAACCTTAAGATGATAAAACTACTGCCTTCTACATCAAAGAAAAAAACATAGACGTGTATAGCGCCCACTGTTCACATCTGATTATGGTTCAGAAATTATATCATGCTAGCATTACTCCTATAAAATGATCATCAGCAACTCATCAGCAACGGAAAATGCATAAAACAACGTCTTCTGAGAAAATATACAAATGCATAGCAGAGGTGTTTAACATGTGAAGTTACATACCATGCTGCACTGACTCCGCACTGACTCTGCTACGACAATGAGTGTCAGTGATCGGTGAATGAAGAGTTTTAATGGCGCCCATGCTGAATGGAGGTCGAATTTTATTTGAGATACTCCATGGCGTGACTGAGAATGGAGGATGACGCTAAGACCATTTTACACAGCGTCGGCAGATTTTGTAAACGGTAACATGAACAGAGTTCTTATTTGCTACAAGTCCTATGCGCGTAATTATTGTAGTGTAAAGATCCCATTTTGTTGATTAATATCTACGTTTTGGTATCCAGTGTGAATTGTCGGTAATGTGTTCAGAATACTAATTATTACTCGTAGCACACCACTATTTGTAGGAATGGTAAGAGAACATTTGTGGCTTAAGTACTGTTTGTCTTCATCGATGTTCATTATTTATGATAATGCGAAGGAAGATCATAATTACTATGTCACTAAAAACGCCTTAATACATTTCTAGTTAAACCAAGCTTTTAATTAAATTTCCAACATTTCACAGTTTGAATGCAAATCTTAACATTAACTGCAGTGCCCGCCTGACACTATTGCGTGAGTAGTTAGCTGCGCGTTTGGAGGCGTAGCAAAATTCTCATTTGCCAAAGCAGCCTAAAATAAATACTAATGCAATTGGCTATGCAGTGGTTCGTTTTAGGTACATGCAGTTCAACATTGCATATTATGGAGCTAAGCGGATAGACCAGAGCTGAGTTACACGTTGCAAGTAAGAAACGTTTGTATGGCGTTTTTACATATCGTTCACTTTTATTAGATGCGAAAGTTTCAAATAGCCCACTGGTTCAGCAGTAATGGCGATTTATAACATTTATAAAGCAGTATTAAGCAAGTTAAAGCATACAATAATAATTACTTACGAAACATTATGTAAAACTTCCACGAAAACGTAATGAAAATGTTTCTAAAATCCCTACCAGCTGCCATCACCCATTATGAAAGATGGGCGCCCACCAGTCGGTGGTACTGTCAGGTTGACTACCACTGGCCCATACGAATTTCCTGAGAAGGAGTTAGGAACTGCATTCATTTACAAATTATCTTCGTTTACGAAGTTTTCATATAATTCAACAGATGCGTTTTCTAACAGGATACAGTCTCAATACGTGAGAACTATCCTTTGCGTTGTGATTTTCTAATGGGGAAGCCATTCTGTGTACTATTGACAGTCATTATTTGTATTATGTTTCATTTACAGATAGTCAGATGCAGTTTAGACCTATGGCCACCACACACATCTGAAGTAATTTTCATGTTAAAAAGTAGGGTAGCGAATGCTATTCTAGATCAAAGGACATGGGCGACACTGTCATAAGAATTTAGAATACTTGCTTTGACTTGGCTAGCTATACGTGGAGTCACTGTTTTCTTGTAGAAGCATAAAAGTTAATGTTACTGCTAAAGTGTGCAAGCTAAACAATAATGGAAATAGGGAACATCATTGAGTGAGACGTTTCGTCTCACACACTTTCCAAGTTTCAGCACGTGTACTAGGATACGATCTTACTGATAGTTTCTGCTTGAGAAGTTTGATGAAAAGCTCTGTCTGCTCTGCTACTACATATGCAACTAAAGACTATGTGCCTTGATTTTTTAAATTTCTTTCCTATACATTTCACGTATAATTAATATAATAAGTGTTTGCGCCCTGCTTAACATTGTCATTGAGAAAGATAATTTTATGTGACAGCGTAGTGTAAAAGCTCTTTAGCTTCATGCTTTGGAGAAAGTGTTGTCTTTGAAGTTTTTTTTTTCTTTCCACTGAAAATTGCTTTTGGCTTGTACTTTGGCAGTGATTTATGTCGGATGTTACCCTGAATATTCATTCTTGTGTTATTGACACTCTGTAGAGTAGATTTGCGTTTTTTATGTGACAGCGTAGTGTAAAAGCTCTTTAGCTTCATGCTTTGGAGAAAGTTTTGTCTTTAAAGGTTTTTTTTTCTTTCCACTGAAAACTGCTTTTGGCTTGTACTTTGGCAGTGATTTATGTTGGATGTTACCCTGAATATTCATTCTTGTGTTATTGACACTCTGTAGAGTAGATTTGCGTTTTTCATGACAGTTTATATTTTGAAAGAGTGACATGTACCTTTACGGATTCTCAGGGACGTTGTGAAGTTAGTTGTAGTTTCAATAATTATGTACGGTAGTAACTATTCACTGAAGGTGTGGGACACTTGTCATTTTTATTCGTTGTTTTTATGCATTTGTGTCAACGTGTCAAAAACTTCGTAATCCATATCGGGTGTTAGAGGACTGGGGGATCTGTTTCAGGCGAGCTATTAGATGTAGAAAAGATGTGTGAACAGAGGCCTTCTCAGATTAGTGATTTAAGTGAGTTAGGCGTGATAATAATAGGCAGATATGGTCACGGTAGCCACCTTATTTATTTTATCAGTTCCTGGAACTCACCCCTCCCGTATTTTATTAGTTCCTGGAATTTAGATCGTTAACTCTGCATTAACGAATAACAAACGCTGATCACATATTTCTTAGTCTGAACAATTTATTCACGTCTAACATCGTAGAAGAATAAGATTCAGCTGTACATGATCGATCATTGCTCCTCCACTGCAATTGACTGACTCCAGTTTTTTATTGTGCTTTTTATAATGAACTTTTCTGTAACAGTGTGCGGTTTTATTTACTTATACAGTGTGGCTCTTCTTTTGTTTTCTGCTGTGTTCCTCAGAGGCCCACTAACACACTGATGATAATGATTATGATGAATAATATCTTTTCATATGGAAATGTCATAAGATAACGTTGTTAGAGCTTACCATTTTACTTTTATATAATTTTTTGTTGGCCTTTTTATACTTAATGATAATGTTTTCTTGGGGTGACATGAAGAATAAATAAACTCACCATTATAATTATTACATTATTATTATTATAATTATATTTATTATTATTATTATTATTATTTTCGATTATTCCCATTTAAAGAGAGCGTTTGAACTTGAATTCGTTTATGATGATGGTTTATGTTTTTTCTGTGCCCAAATTTACTTTAGGTGTTCACTGTGTTGTTTCTTTCGCTCCGCTGCCCATTTGCATCCTGGTCTCTTCGGTGTTGTGGTGTCAAATTTATGTTTTTTGATGATGTTCCTGAATTCAGTTCTATTTTCTGCATCGTTATTGTTATGTGTGCTTGTCTGACGTCTTCTTCAACTTCTTTTATCCATTTTGTTTTTCCCGTGCCTGAGTTGATGACTTTAAGAATTCCTTTTGAAATTCTGTTTTCATTCATCCTGTGGATATGTCCGTAGAACTGCATTTTTCTTTTCCTTATTGTATCTGTAATCTTGTCTGTGTATTTATATAATTCTAATGTTGGTCTCTTCTTCCAGATGCCTTGCTCTTGTATGGGGCCACAAAATTTCCTGAGAATTTTCCTTTCTTGTTTCTCTATTTCTTTGGTTTTAGTTTGCCCAACTATTTGTGTTGTTTCTGATGCATACAATACCTCCGGAAGTACGACAGTGTTGTAGTGCCTCAATTTTGCGTTAATGGATATGGACTTTTGGTTATAATAGATCCACGTGGTTTTATATACATTCTGTAGTTTTTTAATTCTTTCCTCATTGGCCTTTAGGTTGATCCCTGATGGCTGGATGATTTCTCCCAGGTACTTAAAATGTGGCACTTATACGATTTTATGGATATGGACTTTTGGTTATAATAGATCCACGTGGTTTTATATACATTCTGTAGTTTTTTAATTCTTTCCTCATTGGCCTTTAGGTTGATCCCTGATGGCTGGATGATTTCTCCCAGGTACTTAAAATGTGGCACTTGTACGATTTTCCCAACAATAAACTCATCATTATTATATCATTGATTTATGTTTGTTGGTTTGATCCATAATTTATGATCATAAGATTATGTTACCTTAGTGATAACAGCGTAATTGTTTTCGAGAGCTCGTATCGACAAAACAGATTGCGACTTCGAATTTGGATTAAGAAAAATTTTGGGTGCAGTACTGAATACAAGCGAGGTGGTTTTGGGCATGTCTCGACGTCATTTGAGTAATGACTAAGGTAACATCTGCAGTGTGTGAATTGTTTTAGAGAATGACCCAGACTGGCACCTAATAAACACGGCAGAGCGGCACTATTGACTTTCTGGTAATTCAGTCAGGTTTAGGTCATGGTTAACCATTTTTCAAATTAAAAAAGCCATTAAAAGTTTCATTAAAATAATTCACCACAGTGTCTACATGACTAATCATTTTTCTTTATGTGGAGCTAACATATATGTACCATTACGTGAGTGCAAAAACATGGCACGAGTTTCGTTTAATATTAGGTACAGTTAACGTTCATAAAGCTACAACTAACCTAAAGCTAAAGGAAAGTGAGGATAATACGTCTCACATGTTACATTTGGCTTCCAGCTGAAAGGAAAGGTAAAATTAAAAATTAACTGAAAGCGTAAATAGTCTATTACAGTGAAACATTTGAAATGGTCTGTACCAAAAATAAGCAATAATTAATATTTGAAGAAATTTGGAGAACAGAAAAAAATCACTGGAGTGTGAAGGTAACCTTGATGTATCCATTAGATATGAAACCAATAAATAAGATGTTTACAACTACAGAGGAATTTCTTTTGCTACCAGTTGCTTCTAAAATGTTTTCCGGCATTTTCCTAAACAGAGCAGAAACAACACAAGACAGACGTTAGGTAAATGTCAAGGTGGTTTTAGGAAGTCTAGATCACGCTATGAACAAATATTTAATCTGAAACCAAAAGTTAGTCATTGATTACACAAGTCAAAAGATATTGTAGCAAAATTTTTTGTCTTCAGAAAGGTCTTTAATTCCATTGACGGACAAACTGTAGATGTAATGATCCAAGAATTTGGTGTAATCTAATTTATCAACCCTAATTCATGAAACATTTACACACACAGTATCTAAAGTGAAATTTATTGGAGAAATATCTAAGCCCTTTGAAATAAACTAACATGTATGGAAACATGCTCACCTATCCCAAATTCTTTTTGATTGTGTCCTAGAAAAACGTTGAGACTCTAGACTGAAAACCTGAATGATTATAAGTTTTGTGTCAGTAAGGTTGGGAAGAGTAAACAAAAATACTGGAATTAACAGCGTCGCATTTGACGATGATTTTTCTATACTGTCTGAAAATATGACACCTGTTTTAACATAAATTAACATTTTAGAAGAAATAGCCAGTAGAACCGGCTCAAGCATACCTACAGAAAAAAAGCCGAATTTTTTAACGAAAGTCAGATGTTAGCCAAAAAGAGAAGGTTGAAAAGTTCGATATCTTGGGGAAATAATCCAAGAAAATGGTTTGGAAAAAGGTGCTATAGAAGAAAGTCAGATATTAGCCAAAAAGAGAAGGTTGAAAAGTTCGATTCTTAGGGAAATAATCCAAGAAAATGGTTTGGAAAAAGCTGTTATAGAAGAAAGGATACATAAAATGGGAAGGACATGTGGCAAAATTAAAAAAATTACAATAAATAAATATCTCAGCAAAAATTTAGAAAAAGTAAGGTAGTACAATGTAGTATTGAAGCCTATGTGAGCCTATGTGCAAAAGAATTTTCGGCAGTAAACAATAATTTAGATAAATTAGAAATAATAATGAGGGGGATCATAAGGATAATTTTTATTGAGTCATCAGTCTTCTGACTGGCTTGATGCAGCCACCACGAATTTCTCTTCTGTGCCAACCTTGTCACCTCAGAGCGGCACTTGTGACTTACATCTTCAATTTTTTGCTGAACGTATTCCATCCAGTCTTTGTCTTCATCTACAGTTTTTACCCTTTACAGCTTCCTCAAGTACCACAGAAGTCATTATCTGATGTCTTTAAGGATGTCTCTTGACAGTGTTTTCCATACATTCCTTTCCTCGCTGATTTAGAGGAGAAACTCTTTATTACTTCCTTATCAGTCCACCTAATTTTCAATATACTTCTGTAGCACCACATCTCAAAAGCTTCAATTCTCTTCCGTTCCGGTTTTTCCACAGTCCATGTCTCACTGCCATATCATGCTGTCATTCATATGTACATTCTCAGAAATCTGTTCCTCAAAGTATAATATGTTTGATATTGGTATACTTCTCTTGGCCAGGAACGCCCTCTTTGATTGTGGTAGTCTGCTTTTTATGTCCTCCTTGCTCCGTCCATCATGGGTTATTTTGCTGTCTAGTTAGCAGAATTACGTAACTTCCGCAAATACGATGCTGCTCCTATTTTCATTAGTGATACTTATTGTTACTTTCGCTTTCTCTCGACTTACTCTTAATCAGCATTCGATGCTCATTAGACTGTTCTACCTATTCAACAACTACCGTAATTCTTCTTCACTTTCACTGATGATAACAAAGTTATCAGCGAAGCTTAGTATTGACATCCTTTACCTTGAATTTTAATTCCACTCTTGAACTTTCCGTGAACAGTATACTTGGTATCCCACCCACTCTTATTGTTCCTTTTTGGTTGCAATACATTTTATGCATTACCCGTCTTTCCCTATAGCTTATATCTAACTTTTTGCATCATTTTTCATTGTTGAACGCTTTCTCCAGGTCGATAATTGCTATGAATGTTTCTTGATTTTTCTTAAATCTTGCTTACATTAGCATCCGCAACGTCAGAACTGCCTCTCTGGTGCCTTTACCTCTCCTGAACCCAAACTGATCGTCATCTAAAACATTCTTAGTTTTCTTTTATATTCTATTCTTCTCTATATGATTCTTGTCAGCATCTTGGATGCATGAGCTGTTAAGCTGATTGTACAACGATTCTCGCACTTGTAGGCTCTTGCAACCTTGGGAGCTTTGTGGATAATATTTCCCGAAAGTCAGACGGTATATCGCAAGACTCATAGATTCTACACACCAAAGTGAATAGTCTTTTTCTTGCCACTTCCCCCAATTATTGTAGAAATTCTGATGGAATGTTATATATTCCTTCTGCTTTAAGCTCTTTTAAATTCTGATTTTAATATTGAATCCCCTATCTCTTCTATACTGGCTCCTGTTTCTTCTGCTGTCACGTCTTCAGATATTTCGCCGCATGGAAGCCTTCAGTCTATTCTTTTCATCTATCTGCTTTCTCCTTTTCATTTAACAGTGGAACTCCTACTGATGTTACCGCCCTTGATATTAATTTTAACGAAGGTTATTTTGACATTTCTACATGCTGACTCAGTCTTTCCAACAATCATTTATTTTTCTATTTCTTCATATTTTTCATGCAGCCATTTCGCCTTAGCTTCCCTGCACTGCCTATTTACTTTAATCCTGAGTATCTTGTATTTCTGTATTCCTAAATTTCCCTGAACATTTTAGTACTTCCATCTTCCGTCGATCAACTGAAGGTTTTCTTGTTACTCATGGTTTCTTCGCAGTTACGTTCCATGTATCTACCTTTTCTCTCCCATTTCTGTAATTGCCCTTTTTAGAGATGTCTGTTTCTTTTCAGCTGAACTGTGTACCGAGATATTCGTTATCACAGTATCTGCAGCGTCAGAAAACTTCAAGCGTATCATTCCTTAGTGATTCCACATCCTACTTCTTTGCGCATTGATTCTTCCTGACTCCTCTCTTGAACTTCAGCCTACTCTTCATCATTACCAAATTGTCATCAGAGTCTGTATCTGTCTCTGCCTTATAATCCGACTTCGGAATCTCTGGGTGACCATAATTCAATCTCACTGAACTCTGCCTATATATCTCGGCCTTTTCCAAGTATATCTCCTCCGCCTGTGATTCTTGAATAGAGTATTCGCTATTACTAGCTGAAATTTATTGCATAATTCAATGTCTTTCTCCTCTCTCATTCTAGTACTGCGCCAATATTCTTCCGTAGTCCTTTCTTCTAGTCCTTCCTCTACAACCAAATCCCATGACTATTAGATTTTCATCCCCTTTACGTATTGCATTACCTGTTGAACATCCTCATATACTTTCCCTACTCTTCATCCTTGGCTTACAATGTCGGCATGTATACCTGAAATATTGTTGTGGATGTTGGTTTGCTGGTCGATGTTGGTCGCTGTCGATTCTCCTGAGAACAACACTATCACTGGACTGTTCACAGTAACTCATTTTCTGCCCTACTTTCCTATTAGGTCCATCACAAACTATGAAACAATAAAATTTATCGAAACATAAAAAAAGAACATTAGAAGTAATGAGGGAAAACAACTGGTTATTTCTGAACACTTACATCAGGCACAAGACAGTAGATTAACTAAAAAGATCTTCAAATATTTATGGGATAAAAATTCAGCCCGAAACTGGGCCCATGAAGGAAAAAAGATTTAGAAAAAAATAAGAACTGAAGGAACAGTTGGTGTTTAGGGAGAAAGTCTGGAATATGGAAGGACTTCAAGGGAGGAGAATGAGGGAAGTCTGTTATGAAGTGACAGGAAGAAAAAAAATGGTGAGCAGGTGAAAGAGTATTGGAAGAGAAGAAAATAATAACGAGTATGGAAATAAACTTTTCCTGTGCTCCTTAGCTGGCCCATCAGAGGAGAGTGGGAAAGAAAGGGTCGTGTTAGGACTCGATAGCAAAGATATTGTATATTTTCTCAAGTGAGTAACTAATCGATGTCAAAAGAATCATTAACGAAAAGAGAGCTGAGCATATGCTACATCGCAGCCGTGAAGCTCAGTGTACTGTATTATGTCCTAGTGGTGGGGAAGGGGGTGGGGATGGGTAGGGGATGTATGACGTATTAGAAGGTCCACTGCAAACGTTTGGCATCATCGACATCAATGATCTCTATACTAACTGGATGTACATCTTCTGTCTTTGACCGTAGCTTTTATCAATGCCGTCTCAGGACTGTTTGTTTACATCGTCTGCCATCTTCGTAGAAAGTTTCGTTTGCTGTTAATGAAGTGTATGTTGTGAGTGTAAAATGGTTATTTTCTTGCTCTGCATACAACTGTACGAACCGGTAGAGCAAGGAAAGTGATTTAACTTTCCACAGGAAAAATTGAACGTCAAGAAATGACAACAATCTCGTTAATATCTTGGTCGTTCCCTTGCGTGATACAAAAGGCGATTTGCTGAAACAGTGGGTCATTGCCACTAAATGCAAAGATTTCACGCCTACAAGGGCTAGCTTCTTGTCTACAGATAACTTCTTGGAAGAAGATTATTTAGTAAGGCCTCGTACTTCGAGAAGGCATCTCAAGCCTGATGTAGTGCCATCACAATTTGGGTTTCCGACGCATTTAATGCCCAAGGACAAGCAACCAAGGCGACAGATTAGAATAACAACTGAACAGTCCACTGTAGAAATTCATGGTTATATTGAACTGGTTTGTCACTTCACATAAACGTTGTTTTTGCTTTCAAGCATCCATGTTTTCTCATATGTACTTGCCAAACTTTATTTCATGTCTGTACTACTTGTATTCTATTATTGCTTCAGTTTTCTCAGAGTTGCGAGACATCTAAGGAATGTGGATCTAAAACACAGATGGAAATGATTGATAAGACCACTGACACATGCAATTTTTAACTAGATGTTGTGGAGGCACTGAGAAGAAAAATCAAGAGCCTGCAGGAAAAAATTAGGAGAAGAGAGAAGAAAAACTATTAAATGAAAGACATCATAAGTGCTCTGAAAGAGATGGGTCATCTGAAAGAGAAGCTGCAAAAATTCCTGAATCAACAAACAGGGACTCAGTTGGAATTAGTGTGCAATTTGTTGAATAATAGTGTGTCATCCAAGTGAAACAGATACAAAACGGACATTAAAATGTTTGCAATGATGGTGTATTTTTACTCTCCTAAGGTGCATGAATATTTACAGACATCAGTGTCTCTCCTTCACATATCACTGATTTCTCGTTGGGCAGGGACTGTGAATTGTAATCCTGGCTTTTTATGTGATGTGTTCAGGTACTTTGAGTTTAACCATCAAGTGAGGGCTGAATTTAAAGATTTTAGCCTCATAATAGACAAATGGCAATTAGAAAACAAGTAGTGAGGGACCAGGAAACTAAAAGGTATACAGGTTTTCTAGATTTTGGAGGAGAAGTTGAACAATCAAAAGAAGTGACAGAAGCTTCAAAGGCATTAGTTTTGATGCTTGTGTCCGTAAAAGGTAAATTTAAGTGCCCTGTAGTATATGGTAGTGTGCAGGCAAAGTTAATAAACTCTGCTCTGGAGAGCCTAGGCAATTCGGGCAACAGAATTTGGGCAGTCAATTTTGATGGCACAAGGACAAATATAAGTACTCTTCATTCATTGGGATGCTGTATTAATTTTCATCAAAAAAATTTTTCTTCTCAGTTCCTTCACCCAGTTTCAAACCATAATGTTCGCTGCATTTGGGACATGTATCATCTAGTGAAACTTGTTCGAAATGCATTATCAGAACTAGGTGTTATAGAATCTACAAATGGCCATATTAAGTGGCAATACTTAAAAGAACTAAATGAGTTGCAAATTGAGGAAGGCATGAGATTTACTAACAAGTTGTCAGGACAACATATTAATTACATTAGTAAAAAGATGAATGTCAGCTTAGCATTTCAAACACTCAATTCCAGTGTTGCAGATACCATAGATTTTTTGAGAAGAGCTGGCAATCCCAGATTCCATGGTAGTGAGGCAACAGTAGAGTTTTTGAGATTCGTAGAATTTTTGATGTCTTCAACTCCAGAAATCTTGTAGCTTCAGGATAGAAAGCCAGCCTGAAACTCAGTAATCAGGCATATTGGCATGATATTTTTCAACAGACAGAATCTTATATAAGAAGTTTAAAAGAAAATGGTGTTTCTCTCCTGCAGCACCCAAGAAATACTTTTGCCTTTGGCGTAATTTTGAACATGTATTCGATTAAAGGCATTGAATCGGAAATAATGACTAGGGAAAATTCTGCTCTGCAATATTTGTTGACATATATGTTTTCCCAAGATCATATTGAACTCTTCTTCTCATGTGTGAGATCCAGAGGGTGTTGGAATAACAACCCAAATTCATATCAGTTGAAGTGTGCTATGGGCAAGTTGCTTTTAGGCAGTAATGGTAGCACTGTTGGGGGAAACGGTGCAAATTTTAACATGTGTTCGATGGTACCTGTAGTACTGTATCATTTCCGATCACAAAAGCGTTCTCTTGTAGATGATGATTCTTTTATGTGTTTAGAGGAAGTAGAAAAGTGGTTCTCACTTATTGAAGAGGATCCTCTGTTTTCCTCATACAAGGAGAACATTTTGTACTACATTGCAGGGTATGTTGCCCTCACAATTTCAAAACAATTTACATGTAAGGACTGCCTCTACATTCTTAGGCCATCTGTTGTTTGTAAGGACGCAACATATGCACTTCTCAGTACAGCAGGAAACTCATTCACAAAATTTGTAAGCTAAGGCAAGCTCATTGAAACAGGAAATGCTGTATACTCTGTGGTGGAGCACACAGAGAAATTGTATCAAATACTGGTTGTCAGTGGTGACATGCGACAAAATCACTTAATTAGTAAGATTGTCATGTGTGTCCTTAAAAAATTTTTGAACTGTTCATTCCTCAACTTGACCATGACTTCCATAATGAATGCGAAGTTGAAGATTTGCATGAGACACAGCTTGTACGTAGGATTGCATCCGGGTACATTCAGGTGCGGCTAAAAACATACAGAAAAAAGGTTTTCAGCTCAGAAAATAGGTCACAATACAACTAGTGTAAGGCCAAAACTCAGTAAGATTATTTTATTCAGTAATGTGTAATTTTGTGCTTGTAACATTGCAGAAAAGGTTGAAAATGTAAGGAAAAAACAAAAATAAATTTCATATATTGTGTTTAAATGTGTTTTTGTGTTCTCATTTCAATATCCGTACTCATGCTTAATGTTTCCAGTTTTCATCATTTAACAAATGATAAAAAAGTACATAGACATATGAAGGTGTTCCTTGGAACATTACAATCAGTCCAGGTTTTAACTAATCACAATATCTTTGTACCAATTGTTTTTTTTGTTTCAAATGGCTGGTGTTCCACCTAATTGTACTATTTTCTACAAAATGTAACGTTTTTATTACCTCTGTGATTTATTCAAATGTCTTTCCACCTCCCTAAAAACTCTTAGGCTTGTGATTTTTCTTTAATTGCTTTGACTGTGATGTAAGCTTCTGACAGTGATTTAAGTTGAACACTGCCAGGTTGATACAAATATCTTGATATTTCAAAGTAAATCTGGAAACTGAATCAACACTGATTTGACTTCTTATTAACACCCGGGTTCCTTTTGTTGTGATTTAAATTTATTCAGAACATTAGATGTGGGAAAACTACTGTGTTTTTTAAGACTAAAGTTACCCAAAATGACTGAGTAATTTTATACCAGTGTTAAAATTGAAATTTTACTCCAAGAGAACGTCTCTAGTACATATTTCCTCATTGCGAAGCACACCTTAGCAATATGTGTGAAATTTTAGTGTCTGTTGTGATGAAGATTGTGTGTGCAGTACTTTCAAAAAGACGGAAAAAAGTGGTGCAAAGTTACCCAGTTTGACTGAACTGTTTATATATGTTAGTTCTCATTTTAATATGCACTTTAAACTAACTGATTTCATCGCAAATTCCACGTTGGTACATGTGAATTAGTTCAGTAAAAGGAGAGAACAATTTTCGCGTTAGTGTCACATGTAATTTTGTTTGTTTCATACGGTGCCTGACAATAATTAGCATATTCCTGTGGGTATCCTCATTCACGTTTAAATAAACTCTATTACGTTTTTTTTCCGACACCAAAGATGATGTCGCCATTGATAAGTGCATAGGCCTGGGCAAATATTGTTTCGATTTTAGGTACTTTATATTTACGATATTACAGTAGACTTTAGTGTTCATGAGCATAAAATGAAAGTGGTATTTCGTTGCTTTAATTTTAACTTAGTTAGTATTATTATCGTCAAGAAAGTAGATACTTTCGAACGAAAACGAGTGCCGTCTTTCTAACTAAAATATCATATTCAGTTTCTTGCCTAACTGCAATGTGGTGGCGCTAATACATGACGGCACGCTCTGACAGCCGAAGTTCGCCATCCAGTTAGTATAGAGATCACTGATCGATATTGTCGGCCACGTTCGCGAGCGCTGAACACACAGCGTGGTCGTCGTTCGTAACAGGGCTGGTTGAGCTGTGAAGTGTACAGCCAGCAACATTGTTCCACGGGGAGCTAGAGCCACGTGGCGTTCTCACATTATCCACCGTTCGCTCACAGCGATGCGAGGAAATAAATGAAAATTTAAATCAAGTTGGGCGAACAGGAAATTGGAAACAGGAGTGGACTCGCCACATTCTAGCGGCTGGCGCTGACCGGTGCGGTGCGGTGCGGTGCTCGCCGCAGCGTTGGCAGCCCTGCGAGTGTGCCCCCGCTGCAGAAACACAACACTGCTGCAATCCGCAACTGTTTCAATGCTGTTCTGCCGTTCGGGACTGCACTTGGCGCTGTTCTCTGATATCCACTCCTTATTACGCACCAGCTATTACGGCGCTTACTTCATACACTTCGGCGCATTTCGTTTGTTTAAAGCATTGGCTTCTGCTAGAGTTCCCCCCCCCCCCCCACCCTCCAACCTCCCAGAACCCCCCTCCCCCCCCCCCCACCACCACCACACACCTTTCTGTACATTACCAAACCGACTGTACCCTGAAATCTCAGGATGTGCGCTATCAGACGATCCATTCTTTCACCGAAATTATGTGAAAAATTCCTTTTCTCCCAATTCGAAATGTAGGTCGCCGTCTGTTATACGATCTATGCGTGTGATCTTCGACATTCTCATGTAGTCGATGTTTATTTGTCTCCACGACGCATTTCAAAGGCCAGCCGGAGTGACTGAGCGGTTCTAGGCGCTTCAGTCTGGAACCACGCGTCCGCGCCGGTCACAGGTTCGAATCCTGCCTCGGGCATGGATGTATGTGATGCCCTTAGGTTAGTTAGGTTTAAGTAGTTCTAAGTTCTAGGGGACTGATAACCTCAGATGTTGAGTCCCATAGTGCTCAGAGCCATTTGAGCATTTCAAAGGTGTAAACCTCCACCATCAGGTGGATTAACATTTGTTAGTATGACGAGTGTGTTTTTTGTGTTACGATTGTTTGAAGGAACTTGTACCACTGTCTAGGGAGGAACATGGTTTCGGGTTTATTTTAACAAAAAAATAAACTTATATCTAACGGTAAAAATAAAATAAGTAAGACAGAGTAGCTCCAGTGGTCAGAGGTTCCTTTCACTGTCGTAAAACATCACATGTATACTGTCTTAATTTGTAAACAAATATGGCGTCTGGAAACTATTAGGTACAAGGATCATATAGCAAAAGAGAAACGCTATGACAAAGTACAAACGACATTATTACAGAATAAATGTTAAAGAATTTTGGAGTACTTTGTTTTCAGGTGTTGAATACATGTATTGGAATAAATATTTCAGATGGTACATAAATTGGATTTTGTCAGTTGATATAGCTTAAACTTAACACTCGTTTGTATAATCAGGTGACAACTACAAACTTTGAGTACAATGATTATGTTGGCCGCAGTGGTAAAATTATACACAAATAACAATTTCGGTTGGGTGCATGGATACATTTGAAAGGCTGCAGGCAGAGGGAGAGGAAGAGAAAGTGAGAGGGAGAGAGAGGGTAGAAGGAGAGATTGTATGATAGGGGATTTTCCAAAGCAGCGGGTCCTTAAGATTGTATCTGTTACATGTAGTAACTGCCCAAAGATTAGGGTAATACATTAGTTAATGCTTTAAATATGCATATGGATGTACAATTTGTGCCAGTAGTTGATGGTACATATAGTTTCAAGCTGACAGGTGTTGGCGTGATGATGTATTTGTAAATGAGGTCAATGCCTTGTACATTGGGGGATGTCATGGTAACATAACTAAATACTTATGGTAAATATTAAGGTGTGTGTGTGTGTGTGTGTGTGTGTATTACAAATTTAATAGCGCAGGCAATTGCTGAAAACAGAGATGATACTATTGTAAATATTGTCGTTTTCGTCATTTAAGATGGATTCAGGTTGTTCTGTTTGGTGTTTGTATATTTGGAGTGTTTCAAGGATGTTGAGTTCTTTGCCTTTAGATTGGATGTGTAGGATGCTAGTACTTGTAATGTTAACACGGTGTTTTGTTTCATGCAGGTGAGTGGCAATTGCTGAGGTGTGGTTTATGTTTTTTAATGCTGCCATGTGGTTAAATCTCAAATGATCTGCCTGTCTGGCCTATGCAGAAGCAGTCGCAGTCCAAACATTCAATTTTGTATACACCTGTGTGATGAAGTGGGTTTCGTGTGCTGATGTTGTGGGGTAACTTCTGTCCAATCTTGTAGTTTGTGGAAAAGGATATGTCCATGCCTTTCGTTTGAAGATATTGGCAATCTGATATGGAATGTAAAATGCAAAGGGGATTGTATGGAAGATGTTTTCTTTTTGTTTTTGTGATGTGATTGCTTTGCCACTGTTGAGTTGTTTACGGAGTCTATTATGGAGCTGTTGTAACTATTTTTAGTAGCTGTTTGTTTTATTATTTCAATTTTTTGTTCACCTTTGTCTTCAGAGAGTGGTAGTTGGATAGCTCTCTTGATAATGTACCGGAATGCTCCCATTTTGTGGGCTATGGGGTGACAAAAGTGGATTGTGGCAGGCTTCAGATGAATTTCAGACTGATGTCTGTTATTCTTTATTCTAATGATAAGGTATAAAAAATTTATTATGTCATCTGCTTGTAGTTCAACCGTGAATTTTATGTTTTCATGGGAGTTATTGAATAACTAGCTCACGTCACTGATGTCATCTTTTCTGCCATCAATTAAAATGGTGTTATCATCCACATATATGTAGGAACTGGTGATTGGACTTCAGGATTTTGTCTCCTAAATTACTTATAAATATTTCAGCTAATAAACTAGAAAGGTCTGAGCCCATTGCCAGGCCATCTATCTGTTTGTAGATTTTATTGTTAAATTTAAAATAATTGTGTTAAAGTGTGAATTCGAGCAGGTCCATTAATTCAGTAATACGAGTTGAAGGGATTTTTTGGGGCTTTTGTAGGTTGGGATTAATTATCTGTAGTGTGGAATCTAATGACACAGAGGAATAAAGGTTTTGTATGTCAAATGGGGTAAGTGTGGTTCCATTAGGTATTTCCGTGGTGTTGGCCGGTTGTGCAAATTCTGCTGTGTTTTTAAGTGTTCTGCCATTGAATGTGCGTGTTTCTTTGAGAATTTTGAAAAGTATTTTGTTGAGTTTGAATGTTGGGCTGTTCTTACAGTTCACTATAGGCCTGATGGAGGTCCCATTTTTGTGTAGCTCTGGTTGTGTTCAAACAGTCACGGTAAAGCCTAATCTAAAATGTTAGCATTTAAAAGGCTCTAATCTCTTCTTGTCTGTACTGCTTACTGTTCACATTTCGCTTCCAAATAAGTCTACAATCCACTCAAATACTTTCAGGAAAGTCGTCCTAAAACTCAAATTTACGTTTAAGATATTCCTGCTTCTTGTGATGTATGCAAATCAACTTTTGATTTAAGTCTCGCATTTGTTACACGCAACATCGATGATCAACATTATAAGACCATTTCTAATATATATCTTAACATTTTGCGAGTATTGGAGTGTGATTTTCAAAAAGAGAGCACGGATGAGAAAAACCGACAAACCGACAGGACATCTCTGTTGGAACGCGGCATGTTCAACAATTGTGTTTGTCACTCGCCGCATATTCCGCATAAAGTCTCAATGCAGCTGATATAAATAATTCTTTCCCTTTCCTTTCTGCTCCCCCCCTCCCCCTCACTTCCACCTTCAATTTACATAAAATGTTCATCAACGTTAAAACTAATTCTGGGTTTGCGGCCGGGTCCTCCTGTACGTTCCGCAGTGTTTCGACTGCCTGTCACCCTCTGCTGAGTCATCGAACACTGGCGAAGGCGTCCTCCGTTCTGCAATACAAAACACGCAGTAGGTATTCCTCTCATGCTGCAAAATCAAGTTGACAGACGAACAACACTGCCGTGCGGCAGCGCCCTCGCTGGTGAAATCCAGAAACTCAGCTGTCCTCTGCATTACCACTCGCTACGGTCTTTGGCGATCTCTGTCGTCTTCGATTAGAACAAACTGTGCAGATTCAACGCATTGTACAGCCACTGTCACAGTTCATCAGATTTTCCGTCAGGCCTATTTCCACGGATCCTTTGATAATGGAGTTCAAAAAACATTTTGCTGTGGTCAGAAAGATACTGCATTGAATGTTCAGTGGAAATACAATGTTTGGCAACAATTTGCTTCGTTGCAAAACGTGACAGCAGTGCTGATGTTCAGAGCAGAGTTCATTCAGGGTCTGTGTGATATGGCCAAAGTAAGCCATAACATATTGGTAAGGTACGAGGGTCACTCCAAAAGAAATGCACACTATTTTTGTAAAAATACATTTTTCATTCTGCATGTGTGAAAGTTTTACAGTGTGTAGATATATTCTTCCCGCTTGTTTTCAAACTTAGTTGAACTTGTTCCCGTGAATGGCGCATGTCTTCAAGATGGCTGCTACACTTGACGTTAGTCAGAAGCAACGTGCCGTCATAGAATTCCTGTGCTGAGAAAACGAGTCAGTGGGAAACATCCACAAGAGGTAGAAAAAGGTGTATGGAGATGCTGCTGTCGATCGCTGTACAGTTAGTCGGTGGGTAGGCAGGTTACGTGATGAAAGCGGGCACGGCAATATTGAGGATTGTCCTCGCAGCGGCAGGCCTCGTACTGCACACTCTTGCAGAGAGTTAACGAATTGGTGACTGCTGACAGACGCATGACAGTGAACGAATTGCCACGCTACGTTAGGTTAGGGGAAGGATATGTTTGCAGGATACTGAAAGTGTTGGCGTTAAAAAAAGGCTTGTGCAGGTGGGTTCCCAGGATGTTGATAGTGGCTCACAAAGAAACAAGAAAAACGGTATGCAGCGAACTTTTGGAACAGTACGAAAATGGTGGAGATGAATTTCTAGGGAAGATTGTGACAGGTGAAGAGATATGGCTCCAACATTTTTCACCAGACACGAAGAGGCAATCAATGGAGTGGCATCATGCAAATTCACCCAAGAAGAAAAAAATTAAAACCACACCTTCTGCTGGAAAAGTTATAACTACGGTGTTTTTCGATTCCGAAAGACTCTTGCTTGTGGACATCATGCCAAGTGGAACCGCCATAAATTCTGATGCATATGTGACGACATTGAAGAAACTTCAATCTCGACTGAGTCGTGTTCGACCACATCGGCAAAAGCAGGATATTTTACTGTAGCACGACAGTGCACGACCACATGTCAGTCAAAAAACCATGGAAGCGATCACAAAACTCGGATGGACAACACTGAACCACGCGCCTTACAGTCCTGACCTGGCTCCATGTGACTATCGTCTGTTTGGGAAACTGAAAGACTTTCTTAGTGGCACAAGGTTTGAAGATGATGACTCCCTTGTGCACGCTACCAAACAGTGGCTCCAATAGGATGGTCCAGAATTTTACCGTGCGGGTATACGGGCGCTGGTTCCAAGATGGGGTAAGGCAGTTGAGAGGGATGGAAATTATGTGGAGAAATGAAAATATTGTTCCTAAAAGATATATCTACACACTGTAAAACTTTCAAACATGTAGAATAAAAGATGGATGTTAAAAAAAACGGTGTGCTTTTCTTTTGGAGTGACCATCGTATTTTGTAATGTCCCACCTCCCGCAACAGCATACTATTCTTCACTGGTCCCAGAAGGTGTGAAATATTAGATGACTGGCGAAAAATCGCTTTCATCTGATATTTACGGAGAAGTCTTGGTGTCTTGAACGAAATGTTAACAACGTGTCTCCTCCTCTTTATCCATTTTCTCGCATATCCGAATGTAAAACATGAATATTCTTGGGATTTTCGAGATCCATTTCTAAAACGTAATATGTGTTGGAAACGGTTGATACGTTATCCAACACAAAAGTTTCGACTGTTCTGGAGGAAGCCATTCAAAACTGGACACTGGAAGGTAGTGTAACGTCGCCCAACTGTATAGGCTGTTGATAAATGATGTAACATTCGTCAATTTTGGCATCTCTTCTTCGGGACTGAATTTCTTCAGCAACAGTGGACAATACTGGCTCTAATGAATCTTTCAACAAAGTGAAGTTGATCGACATCGGTAATAGGCTGCAAATCCGCTTTAGTAATTTTCAGCGGAGCATCCCATGCTAGGCCAAATGAAGTAACGCAATGAGCGGGATCCAATGCATCTTTCTTCAGTAGAAGATAGTAAAAGGTTTCCAATACATGTTCAAATGAATTGAATTTAATTGATGAAAGGAGAAAATATAAAAATGCAGTAAATGAAGCAGGCAAAAAGGAATACAAACGTCTCAAAAATGACATCGACAGGAAGTGCAAAATGGCTAAGCAGGGATGGCTAGAGGACAAATGTAAGGATGTAGAGGCTTATCTCACTAGGGTAAGATAGATACTGCCTACAGGAAAATTAAAGAGACCTTTGGAAAAAAGAGGACCACTTGTTTGAATATTAAGAGCTCAGATGGAAACCCAGTTCTAACCAAAGAAGGGAAAGCAGAAAGGTGGAAGGAGTATACAGAGGGTCTATACAAGGGCGATGTACTTGAGGACAATATTATGGAAACGGAAGAGGATGTAGATGAAGATGAAATGGGAGATACGATACTGCGTGAAGAGTTTGACAGAGCACTGAAAGACCTGAGTCGAAACAAGGCCCCCGGTGTCGACAACATTCCATTGGAACTACTGACGGCCTTGGGAGAGCCAGTCCTGACAAAACTCTCCTATCTGGTGAGAAAGATGTATGAGACAGGCGAAATACCCTCAGACTTCAAGAAGAATATAATAATTCCAACCCCAAAGAAAGCAGGTGTTGACAGATGTGAAAACTACCGAACTATCAGTTTAATAAGTCACAGCTGCAAAATACTAACGCGAGTTCTTTACAGACGAATGGAAAAACTAGTAGAAGCCGACGTCGGGGAAGATCAGTTTGGATTCCGTAGAAATGTTGGAACACGTGAGGCAATACTGACCCTTCGACTTATCTTAGAAGCTAGATTAAGGAAGGGCAAACCTACGTTTCTAGCATTTGTAGACTTAGAGAAAGCTTTTGACAATGTTGACTGGAACACTCTCTTTCAAATTCTGAAGGTGGCAGGGGTAAAATACAGGGAGCGAAAGGCTATTTACAATTTGTACAGAAACCAGGTGGCAGTTATAAAAGTCGAGGGACATGAAAGGGAAGCAGTGGTGGGGAAGGGAGGTAGACAGGGCTGTAGTCTATCCCCGATGTTATTCAATCTGTATATTGAGCAAGCAGCGAAGGAAACAAAAGAAAAATTCGGAGTAGGTATTAAAGTCCATGGAGAAGAACTAAAAACTTTGAGGTTCGCCGATGACATCGTAATTCTGTCAGAGACAGCAAAGGACTAGGAAGAGCAGTTGAACGGAATGGATAGTGTCTTGAAAGGAGGATACAAGATGAACATCAACAAAAGCAAAACGAGGATAATGGAATGTAGTCGAATTAAGTCGGGTTATGCTGAGGGAATTAGATTAGGAAGTGAGACACTTAAAGTAGTAAAGGAGTTTTGCTATTTGGGGAGCAAAATAACTGATGATGGTCGAAGTAGAGAGGATATAAAATGTAGACTGGCAATGGCAAGAAAAGCGTTTCTGAAGAAGAGAAGTTTGTTAACATCGAGTATAGATTTGTCAGGAAGTCATTTCTGAAAGTATTTGTATGGAGTGTAACCATGTATGGAAGTGAATCATGGACGATAAATAGTTTGGACAAGAAGAGAATAGAAGTTTTCGAAATGTGGTGCTACAGAAGAATGCTGAAGATTAGATGGGTAGATCACATAACTAATGAGGAAGTATTGAATCGGATTGGGGAGAAGAGAAGTTTGTGGCACAACTTGATTAGAAGAAGGGATCGGTTGGTAGGACATGTTCTGAGGCATCAAGGGATCACCAATGTAGTATTGGAGGGCATCGTGGAGGGTAAAAATCGTAGAGGGAGACCAAGAGATGACTACACTAAGCAGATTCAGAAGGATGTAGGTTGCAGTAGGTACTGGGAGATGAAGAAACTTGCACAGGATAGAGTAGCATGGAGAGCTGCATCAAACCAGTCTCAGAACTGAAGACCACTACAACAACAACATGTTCAAATATAAATCAGAGTAATATCTGTATGCTTTATATTTCCATAAATTCCACACACTTTGGTGGTCCGTTGCTGTTGTTGTTTCACCTGTTAATGAACATTTAAACCTCTCAGTTGAGTGTTATTCCCTTCTAACTAACTAGATTAAACTCTCGATCAGCGCGAAAAACATCTGTATTATCTTGAGTTCATCTGGTTTGAAGTATGATGTGCAGTTTTGGAGCGAACTGGTAAAAACATCTAGCATGCAGCAATACTTTTCGCACGAGATTAATATTTTACCTTATCAGTGTTTCCTTGCGCTATTGCCTCTGGTTGCAGTGATGTGGGAAGTGTCGGAGGAGTGTCCACGACGGTAGCCATCACCCGCGAAGGTTCGCGTGGGTCGTGCGGAAGATCGGCAGCTGGTGCTGTGACTGCGGCGTAGGTGAGAGGAAGAACTATGGATGGCACAGTGGAGGCGGCGTCGTTGAGTGGTATCTGTACAATTTGGCGCTGGAGACAGTTTTGGCTGACATGTCTTTTTGAATCTCGCCTGGATAGGCGGTGCGTGGGTCTGCTCCTGTGAACGGCTTCTGTAATATAGGCCGAGAGTGAAGGAAGCAAGTAGGAGCAGGAGAGGTCAAGCACTTCGGTATTGCAGGTAACTTTAACACATTTAATAAAATGCATACATAACTCTGGCTAGGATGAGAACGTAGGTGCGAAGCCATAGTCCATGTCCAATCCTGTGAACTTAGGATGACTGTTCTGTATAATCTCAAAACTAACAAATACTCGTTTCTATCCAAACTTCAACTGAACGTAACTAATAGAAAGTCTTAATATCAAGCTAGAACACTCGGTGGTAGAAGCGATATTTCCAGGCTGTCTGCTCTTGATGAAATGGGACGAAATCAAGACGGCACAGCTTGAGCTCCACAGCGTCGGCCACAGGGCGCTGTGATCGGCGTAGTTAGTCTTCTCTCGTAGTGCCAACTTACGAGAGCGTGCACCTACGCTGTGGCATCGTAACTATCGACGCCACATGTCCTTCCTGGCCGCGGCCAGTGCATGCACGGGGCTGTCCTTCATACGTAATGGTGGCCCTGCATCCTCCGACAACCAAGTAAGACAGTACATGGTTCAGCAATTCAATTTTCACTTGACGGACGCCACTGAATTCAGGGCAAGTCTGTTTTACAAAATCTTGTGCATGGCTGCACGTTCAGAGACCGTGAATAGTTACAATTGAAAGAAAATCAGCCGTCGGTCACTATTTTTAACAAATTAATCTGGTTTCGACACTTCTAGGAGTGTCTTCCTCAGAATATAAAACAAAGAATGGTTTATATTCTATAACATGGTCACATAATTATGGCTATTTATAAAATAAATGACATATAAGTACTGCCAGTCTTTCACGACGATTATGACTAAAAATGTGTGATAGAGTATAAGTACGGAGTCGTCGTGAAAGACTGCCAGTACTGATATGTCATTTATTTTATAAATAGTCATAATTCTGTGACCATATACAATATAGACCATTCTTTGCTTTATATTATGAGGAAAGCACTCCTAGCAGTGTCGAAACCAGGTTAATTTGTTCAAAAAAGTGACCGGGGGTTGATTTTCTTTCAGTTGTAGCCTGTTTTCCATTTTTCAGCCAGGTGATTGAGTACATTGCCATACGGCTTAGACACCGACATGACAACGTCCGGCGAGACCTCGAAAGGGAGTTGGAAAACCCTAATCGTGCGGCAGCCGAAACCAGCGTGGTCAATCAGTACATCACCTGTCTGTCCGTTGAGGTGCTTAAACTTGAGCGGCTCACAATTTCGGTATACAGTTCTTCGATGCGCATCTTGACATATACAACGTTCCCAGTGAAGGAAAAGTGAACGCCAATGACATTGTTCGGATTGAAGTGAGGATCATTCTGTGTAAAGTTCTCAATTTCGTAAGGTCTTGGTGGTGGATATTTTGCTTGGAATGCGATTTTTATCGTTATCCGGCAACAAGAGTGTACCATGTCTCCCTCGTAAGAGGTACTCAACACACGAAACCGCCGCGAGAAGTAAACAAACGGGCACTCGAACTCCACAAATGGCGGGGCGCAGCCTCGAGTCTGCGCGAGCTGAACTGCCCCTAGACCACGGGTGACCTTACATGATGACATTACTGAGAAAAAAAAGGCATAAGCCATATGGAGTCTGGGGCTATGATGATCATAGATTGGGTCTTAACGACTAGCGCTGGTAGAAGTTCACAACGGTTCTTTATTCCTTTCAACAACAAAAATTATACAGAAGCTACAGTCCGCTTCTCCTGCTACACTAACAATCTGGACTCAGAACAAACAAGCTACACAGATAGCACTGTTGACGAAGCTTCACTTCGGATCGTCGTCTACTTCGCTGGCGTGACTATAGTGAAGCCGGCGCGTGAGGTGGCCAATTCTCCCCTACGGGAACTGCCGCATATACTCGCTGCGTCTGCTTAAATACGAATATCCGTTCTTCCGGAAGAGATGTGCTGCCCCCTCCGCACACGTGACCGGCAGGGGCGTGGCTAGGCGGTACTGCAGCGGCCTCCGGCTACGGCTAGAGAGTCTCCTCGCTCCCGGTACGCCACCTGGTGACTTTTCAGTAACTTAGGCGTCGAGCAATGTCGCGGCCGCATGCGTGAGCGTCGCCGTTCCCTGCCTGTGCAGCGTATTTGTCGTGCGGGTTGCAGGTGGCGGCCCTGGGAACTGTAGCAGGGCTGAGCACGTGAAAGTGCATCTCATTACCTTTATGATTCGCAGCAGACGTTTGAAGGTCGAAGAGACTGGAGTTGCTATAGATATACTATTTTGTGTGATGAGATGTTGCCGTCGAACGTACTCTGTCGCCGTCCCATAGTACACTGAATTCATAATAAGCGTACAAATTTCGTTTTTGCTACAAAATAATCAAAATGTATAAAACGTCCGCCGCACTGTGTTGGAAAGAGGTACAACATAGTGGCCCTAAGTGGTTTTCAGAAACGTCGAGTCAGTTCTGGAACCGAAGACACGTTGTTTAAAAGAGTCCACAACAGGAAAATATGTTCCATAACTACGGCTGACCTTTGCTGTAAAGCATACTGGCAAACGTCAATTTTCTCCGTGATGTAGTTTTAGAGCCTACTCGAGAGTTGGTCCCATTCCTGAGAAATGTCTTGCTGGCTGGTTATAAGATGCGTTTCGGCTTCCTATTCAATGCCACGCGACGCGAAGTGGCAGCGCTGTTTAGGGCGCCATGTCACGGACTGCGCGGCTCCTTCTGCGGGAGGTTCGAGTCCTCCCTCGGACATTGGAGTGTGTGTTGTTCTTAGCGTAAGTTAGTTTAAGTAGTGTGTAAGTCTAGGGACCGATAACCTCAGCAGTTTGGTCCCACAGGAATTGGCACACATTTCAATGCCAAATGCATTGTAGAATTCACGTCCTAAGGTCTCAGTGGCCAGCACATGCGTTGAAGATGTACACTGACGACACTTTGACCGTCTTGATCAACTCTTCTGGTAGGGCATTAAGGAGGCCTGGATCAGTAGTGTACTGCAACAATTAACATTGCACGTGCAGCTTTCTAAAACAGTGCTGATTCGTGAACAGCAGCTTTTACGTCTGTAGGAACTTCATTATGTTCGAACTGAGAACTCTTCGAGAATTATGCAGCTCACTGATGTTACGGATATTTCCTCTGCCCTTCGTATATACAGGAGTCACGTGCCCCTTTTTCAGGTCGCTTGGGAGTTATTACTGTGCGAGAGTTTCACGACGAATGCAAGCTAAGTAATCGACTATTGCCATAGAATACTCTGTGTAAAACAGAATTGGGATTCCATTCGGATCTGGCGACTTATTTGTCTCCAACTCTTA
Source organism: Schistocerca gregaria (assembly GCF_023897955.1). Taxonomy (NCBI): domain Eukaryota; kingdom Metazoa; phylum Arthropoda; class Insecta; order Orthoptera; family Acrididae; genus Schistocerca; species Schistocerca gregaria. Next base: position 83,532,042 of record NC_064923.1, read on the forward strand.
CTATCGTATCGTACAGGCATTTGTTTATTTGGTTAGAACAGTTCAGTGTCCATTAGATTGCCATTGAGAGAGCACTCCGATTTCCCACTGCTAATAAGGCGAGTACACCGTTCGTTTGCTGCATATTTTTACGACCTTCAAACAGGGGCGACTGCAGTAACGTATAGGAACTGTGATTGTTGTGCACAGATGCGAGCTGAGTTGGCGACCCTTCGCTCACAGCTCCAGGCTGCTTTGGCTTCCATCACACAGCTTGAGGCTGCTGCCAAGAGGCGTCACTGTGGGGAATCGAACACGGGCATGCGAGGGACGTCGAGCAAGTCCCACATGTCCTCCGATCGGTTCTTTGCTATGACCACCCGGGTAATGACTGCACTGAGGTTGACCCCTCACCCGTGGTCGAGTGGGAGATCATTCCAAAGTCTGGCAGACAGCGAAAAACTTTCCGAGGGGCCAATCGTAGGGCCTCTCTGGTTCGTTTGGTGAACAGGTTTCGGACGTTATCCGTGGCTGACGATGTCTCTGAGCCAGATACAGTCGTCCATCCTGTTCCAGAGGAAGATTCTCGGCCCGCAGTGTCTGGACATTCACAGAGGGTGGGTTTGCTGATGGTTGGAAGCTCTAACGTTAGGGGCGTAATGGGACTCCTTAGGAACATGGCTTCCAAGAAGGGGAAGGAAGCCAGTCTGCACTCAGTGTGCATTCTGGGGGGAGTCATTCCAGATGTGGAAAGGGTGCTTCTGGAAACCATGAAGAGTACGGGGTGCAGACAACTGCAGGTGGTGACTCATGTCGGTACCAATGATATGTGTCGCTTTGGATTGGAGCATATTCTGCTGCTTTCGAGATTAAGGCGGAGCTCACCATCTGCTGCATCATCGATAGAACCGACTGTGGTCCTTTGGTGCAGAGTAGAGTAGAGTCTGAATTAGAGGCTCAGGTGGTTCTGTGACCGTGTAGACTGCAGAATCCTTGACTTGCGCCATCGGGTGGTGGTTCAAAATGTTCAAATGGCTATAAGCAGTATGGGACTTAACTTCTGACGTCATCAGTCCCATAGAACCTAGAACTACTTAAACCTAACTGAGGACATCACATACATCCATGCCGGAGGCAGCATTCGAACCTGCGACCGTAGCGGTCTCATGGTTCCAGACAGAAGCGCCTAGAACCACTCGGCCACCCCGGCCGGCTCGGGTGGTGGGTTTCCAGGTTCCGCTTAATAGGCCAAGAGTCTACTAGACACAGGAGGCAGCTACACGGGTAATGAGGCCTGTGTGGAAGGAACTGTACGATTTTTTAGGTTAGGGGGTCTCATGGAAACACAGAAGCGACGTCTGTCTAAAATCGAGCACGTAAAACACAGTAAGGTAGTTGTAGAAACGATTCGTATTATAAATTGTCGTAGCTGTGTTGGGAAAGAATCAGAGCTCCAAGCCCTAATAGAAAGCACTGAAGCTCAAATAGTTGTAGATACAGAGAGCTGGCTAAAACCGGAAATAAGTTCAGCTGAAATTTTTTCAAACTATCTAACAGTGTTCGGAAAGGATAGATTAAATACAGTTGGTGGTGGAGTAGTTATTGCTGTCAGACGTAGTTTGCCTTGTAGCGAAATTGAAGTAGATAGATCGTGTGAAATAGTATTGGTAGAGGTTAACCTAACAAACGGAGTAAACTATTAATTGGATCGTTTTACCGACCCCCCGACTCAGAGGATATAGTTGCTGAACAGTTCAAAGAAACCTTGACTCTCATTTTAAATAAGTACTCCGCTCATACAGTTATAGTTGGTGGTGACTTAAATCTGGAAAAGTTATACGTTTAAAGCCGACGGCAGGCACAAAACATCACCCGAAATTGTATTGACTGGTTTCTCAGAAAACTATTTTGAACAATTAGTTCATGAGCCCACTCGAAGCGTAAATGGTTCAGAAAGCATACTTGACCTTTTAGCAACAAATACTCCTGGACAAATAGTGAGTATTGTGGACGAATACGCCGGCCGCGGTGGTCTAGTGGTTCAGGCGCTCAGTCCGGAATTGCGGGACTGCTACGGTCGCAGGTTCGAATCCTGCCTCGGGCATGGATGTTTGTGATGTCCTTAGGTTAGTTAGGTTTAAGTAGTTCTAAGTTCTAGGGGACTGATGACATCAGACGTTAAGTTCCATAGTGCTCAGAGCCATTTGAACCATTTTTTTGTGACGAATACAGGGATTAGCGACCACAAGGTAGTTGCTGCTACGCTGAATGCCGTAACACGTACAACCATCAAAAGAAACACAAAGTCTATCTATTTAAAAAAGCTGATAAAAATGCTCTTAACGCCTCAATGCCGTAACACATACAACCATCAAAAGAAACACAAAGTCTATCTATTTAAAAAAGCTGATACAAATGCTCTTAACGCCTTTTTAAGGGACAGTCTTCACTCCTTCCGATCTGATCATATAAGTGTAGAGTTGTGGAATGTTTTCAAAGAGATAGTATCGACAGAAATTGAGAGATATATAACACATAAATTAATAAGTGACTGTACTGATCCTCCATGGTACACAAAACGTGTCAGATCGGTTTTGTAGAAGCAACGAAAACAGCATGCCAAATTTAAAAGAATGCAAATTTCCAAGATAGGCACAGTTTTACAGAAGTTCGAAATATGGCGCGTACTTCAGTACGAGATGCTTTTAATAATTTCCACGACGAAATTCTGTCTCGAAATCTGACAGAAAACCTAAAGAGATTCTGGTCACACATAAAGCACACCAGTGGCAAGACGCAGTCAATACCTTCACTGCGCGATATCAACGGTGAAGTCACTGATGACAGTGTTAGCAAAACAGAGTTATTAAACACGGTTTTCTGAAACTCCTTCACCAAGGAAGACGAAGTAAATATTCCTGAATTCCAATCAAGAACAACTGCTAAGATGAGAAACATAGAAGTAGATATCCTCGGTGTAACAAAGCAGCTTAAATCACTTAATAAAGGCAAGGCCTCCGGTCCATACTGTATACCAGTCAGGTTCCTCTCAGAGTATGCTGATAAAATAGCTCCATATTTAGCAATTGGATACAACCACTCGCTCACACAAAGATCCGTACCTAAAGACTGGGAAATTGCTCAAGTCACACCAATACCCAAAAAGGGAAGTAGGAGTAATCCCCTGAATTACAGGCCTGCTTCACTAACGTCAATTTGCAGTAGGGTTTTTGAACACATACTGCCTTCGAACATATTGAAGTACCTCGAAGATAACGATTTATTGACACGTAGCACGGTTTCAGGAAATATTGTTGTTGTGAAGCACACAGCTCTTTATACTCATGAAGTAATAAGTGCTATCGACAGGGAATGTCAAATTAATTCCATATTTTTAGATTCCCAGAAGGATTTCGACACCGTTCCTCACAAGTACCTCATAACCAAACTGCGTGCCTACGGCGTAACGTCTCAGTTGTGCTACTGGACTCGTGATTTCCGGGCAGAAAGGTCACAGTTCGTAGTAACAAACGGAAAGTCATCGAGTAAAGCAGAAGTAATATGCAGCTTTCCCCAAGGAAGTGTTATAGGCCCTCTATTGTTCCTGATCTATATTAACGACGTAAGAGGCAATCTCAGTAGCCGTCTTAGATTGTTTGCAGATTATGCTGTCATTTACTGTCTTGTAAAGTCATCAGATGATGAAACAGATGATCAAAACGACTTGTAAAATGATTTAGATAAGATATCTATATGGTGCGAAAAGTGGCAGTTGACCTTGAATAAGGAAAAGTGTGAAGCTATTCACATGAGTACTAAAAGAAATCAGCTAAATTTCAATTACGCGATAAGTCACACAAATCTGAAGGCTGTAAATTCAACTAAATTTTTAGGGGTTACAATTACAAATAACCTAAATTGGAGCGATCACATGGATAATATTGTGGGTAGAGCAAATCAAAGACTGCGATTCATTGGCAGAACACTTAGAAGGTGCAACAGGTCTACTAAAGAGACTGCTTACACCACGCTTGTCCGCCCTATTCTGGAGTATTGCTGTGCGGTGTGGGATCTGCATCAGGTGGGACTGACGGATGACATCGAAAAAGTACAAAGAAGGCAGCTCGTTTTGAAGTATCGTGAAATAGGGGAGATAGTGTAGCAGATATGATACGTGGAGTGGCAATCATTAAAACAAAGGCGTTTTTCGTTGCGACGGGATCTTCTCATGAAATATCAATCACCAGTTTTCTCCTCCGATTGCGAAAACGTTCTGTTGGCACCCTCCTACATAGGGAGAAATGACCATCATGATAAAATAAGAGAATTCAGGGCTCGTACAGAAGTGCTCGTTTTTCACGCGTGGCGTTCGAGAGTGGAACGGTAGAGAGACAGCTGGTTCATGGAACCCTCTGCCGGACATTTTATTGTGAACAGCAGAGTAATCACGTAGATGTAGATGTAGGTGTTTCGCTTCTTTACTCCAGCGATGATTGTTGATATGTCGTCCATACGGGACTCTGTGCGATCATCAAACGACGCTATGGTTGCATGATTCTCTTGAGTGAAAGATTTTGTAAAAGCGCCATTTAAAACTTCAGCTTCCATTTTGCTATCTTCTGTTGCCACACCAGTCTGGTCAACGAGTGACTGGTTAGAAGCCTTCGACCTGCACATGGATCTTAGGTAGGACCAGAATTTTCTTGGTTTCTCGGCTCGACCCTCTGTTAAAGTGTGACGGTGACAGTTACAATATTGCAGTGCCCGTATTGTTCAGAAGTACGAAGCATTTCATAACGGCTGTAGTCACCGCAGTGCCTGTTCCTTCGGACATGGATGCACGTGCGCAGGAACTTTGCATCGTACTTCTGAACAACACAGCCAACATAGGCACTGCACTATCGGATTTATTCGACACCGGGAAAACGACTTTCAAGTAAAATGTCTCCCCTGTACAGGAATATACACAATGAATGTAGTAGTGCAGGTTGTGGGCAAATGGTTGACGACGTATGAAAGTTTGGGTCTGACCATGTTCGTGCTCGGGTAGCCGAATGGTAGGGCAACCGCTCGCCATAACCGGGAAATTCATATTTGAGTCCCGGCCCGGCACATATTTGCATTGTCGTTATTCCATTATATAGCTATTGTTCGGTCGTCCATATTCGTAAATGCAAAAACATTTCATGCCGCGATAGCTGACGTATGCTTCGCGCATCTGTAACAGACACGCGGATCTCTACTAACTTTTGCAAGCCGTCATTTGCGCATTGTCTTTTGAACCGAGAGTAAAACAGTCTTCACTTCCTCAGCATTTTCCGAATTTTCTTGTTAAACCACGGTGCGTCTTCCGCTCTCTTCGTTCTTAATCCACTTACTGGGAAACATTTCTCCATAGTGCGATTTACGATTCATTTAAACTTTGCCCATAATTCTCGCATCATAATGGAACTAAATAATCTCCATTCATTGACTAAGGGCGATCTAGCAAATGCACATCTGCTCTTTCTAGTCGCGCAGGATTAGCCGAGCGGTCTAAGGGCGCTGCAGTCATGTACTGTGCGGCTAGTCCCGGCGGAGGTTCGAGTCCTCCCTCGGGCATGGGTGTGTGTGTTTGTCCTTAGGATAATTTAGGTTAAGTAGTGTGTAAGATTAGGGACTGATGACCTTAGAAGTTAAGTCCCATAAGATTTCACACACATTTCAACATCTGCTCTTTCTAACAACAATTCTGTCCTAGCCTTCTTGACTGATCTATTAACTTTAGTAACCAATGTCGCTATGACACGATCACTAATCCCTTTCTCTATGCTGAAACCTTCTATGAAGTCAGGTCTTTAGTAAATACAAGGTCTAAAATATTTCCATTGCCTGTGAGCTGTCGAATTAGCTGCTGAAGACAGTTTTTAGAAAACGTGTTCAAAAAGTACTTCGCAAGATTACCTGCCCGTACCCCCTACAATGAATCCATAGACGTCCCAGTCTATGACTGGTAGGTAAGAGCCGCCTCCAACTAACATTTCATGGTATGGATATTTCTGCGATACTAAGCGTAGAATTTATTTGAATTACTCCAAAACGGTCACTGCGGGGTCGGGTGGCCTTTAAAAACATCCAATAATTGATTTCACCTGAATCAGTTATACGCGTCCAGATAATTTGAAAGTCACACTCAAAATCGACCTAATTAAAAACAACATTTTTGTCGACTACAATGAACACTTCTAATGCGTCTTTGCGATACGCCTCCAAAGACTCGCTAAATATTTCAGAGCTTTCAACTTGGGTTTTCCGCTAGCTCTCGGTCCCGAGATTAATTTCAGCACAACAAACATTCTAGAATGCGGTAAATTCGGGAACTCTGATACGAATGATTCGACAATTTACTTGCAGCATTTTGACAGTCGAAATATCTTTAATCTGAACCTGGCTTGATTTGGCTGTTTGCGTATCGACTGCCGAGTGTTCATCAGAGTACCTCAGACTAAGAATGAGGCATCGGAAGATAGATATCGATATTGGACACACTGTGTATGGGTATCCCAATTAGTGATATCGACCACTGATCGAAAGAAAAATTTCGATACGTAGGTGCCATAAAAATTAAATTTTAAAATTCAAATTGCAATTTACAACTGCAAGTGTTATTTAACTGTGAGGAGAGTCTTTTATCAATTAACAAAAATTAAGAGAAACCAAATATAATTCTACATTATATTACACATAAATGAAGAAATCTTAGAAAAATAGGTAATACTACTGAATATGAAAAAATTGGCTGGGAAAAACAGATAACCAAATTCACTCAAATTACAGACTTACATAAATGCTTTCGGTACGAAACGTATTGTCTTCTTACGTAGCCATATTTGGTCCACTGACTGTAGCTTGAGCTGTGACCTTATCACGATGTATTTCTAACACTCCACAAATATTTTTCAGAAAAATGAAAAATATAGACTGAGGTAAGCCGTTCTGTAAGTTTTCAGTACGCACATCGGAGGTTCATGCTACTGTTGTTACTCTATCTAATTCTTCCTGTAACTGCAAGAAAAGGATTTAAGTTTTTCGTTTATTAATTCTACAAATTTTTTTGGTTGTTATTTCAACGGAGGAAATAAAATTTTTATAAGACTGATGAAAATTCTTTCTCCACAGTATAAAATGGCACACGTTTCTTGCAAATATGAAACAAAATCTCTTCATTAATTTTTTTTCGTCGTTCTCCTCCTGCAAATGAGGCAACAATTTTCAAAGCAGCAGCGACACCGCTTTGATTACAAATTGAATAATTAGATGGCGGGATCGAAGCAACAGATGGACCGGAAGTGCAACTGAGAAGTATGCTATCTATATCATTACTATCAACGTTTGATTTGAGGGTCTTTTCCTCGACGACTCCGTTGCAGTCAGCCAACGATCATAATTGTTCGGGCGCTGGGACTTTAAATGAACTTTTATATTGATGTTGCTACAAAGATCTGGAGAACCTCCCCACAATAACTTCAATTTGGAATTTTACTATCGTTTGATTTAAAATGCTTCCACATATCAGACTGAAAAATCGCCAATATAAGCACCCAACGATCTGCGAACAACATAAACAGAAGAGATTTCGAGAATTACATTTAAAATATTTCTACCAACTTTATTTTCGAGTGGGATGTGAATACGAAATACGCAGTTGACAACAGCCAAAATTTCTCTTATAACTTCAAAGTATAAGACCGCACGTACCGTTCTTATGTTTTAAATATTCCACTATTCCTCTATTACGAGTTAGATGATATTAATAGTATTATTATATTACATTGCCACAACATATCGACGTATCATTATGTCGGCAGGATAAACAAAGATTATGTATATCATGTAACTGATGTCGATATATTGATGTTTCGATGTATCCCCGTCTGATATCTCAACCCAAACTCAAACTACCGGCTGCGCCCACAAAAAAACCCAATGACCGCCCCACAAGAACTCTGCTACCGGACAACGCAGGTCCATAAATCTGAAAACAAGATGAAATGTTAAATTTTGAATAATTAATACAATATGCTCCAAACGTTTAATTAATGCTGAAAGACATTAAGAATAAATTTTCTTTGTGTAAATAAATCTGTAATTTTAGGAGAAAAGGCCACAATTTAATATAAAAAACGTATTCTTATACTGTTCATATAAAGAATGTTTCAGAGATATGTTTATATATCGTAACTTGATAAGAGACGCTCTCTAAAAGCAAAAGTTGGTTGCCGTAATTTGTTTGACTGTGTAATAGCAGGAGCTGTGACCCTTCTCTCTGTCTCTCTCTCTATCTCGCTTGTTTTTGATTGTTGTGTCATAAATGTAAGTGCCGCTCTCGTATCTGTAACTTTTGGTTAAATAATTACGTTAATTTAACGATAACAACCGTATTTGAATCAAGAAACCTTCTTTTGTCTTCCGTTAATACCACATCTCAATTTATTATGTTGCATTTTAGAACTTTTTAGACTGCAGCGAAGGAGAGCTGCCGACGAATTGTTTGGTGGCCACAGCCGAACGCTACTAGTGTTCAGTTGGCATTTAATTTATCAAATCTTTATTTCAGCATCCCTGAGATCACTTTTACCGATCTTTTCTATCAGTATCCGGGCAATGTAATTACGAAAACTGCGTAATTTTGAGATTGGTTACTGTTCTCTAAACAGTGCCGTCGGTCAACGTTCTCGTCGGCCTGATAGGAATCTTATGCAGGACGGCGGAATGAAAATCCACTATTAAGCAAGCAAAAAATTTCAGTGCTCCGTTTTACCATTTCAGAAGCTTTGCCACAAGCAGAACTGATTAATAAGTTGTGTAGTTTTTTTATCAATATCGGAAATATTACAAAGACCTTCCATTCGGCTCCATACTCACCTGGTCAACTAGTAAACTATAACATAAGGATTGTGTTTATATGTGTATTTATAAGTGCGAGTTTTTTATTACCTACATGACAATAGTTTTCCTCGGTATTATGATATTTTGGTAGTTGTGGAAAATGTTTATGAAGTTGGGCGTAAGGGGGGGGGGGGGGGGGGGAGCAACAGCTTCTATGGGGCCTGTGATACTGAGTGAAGGCACCATGACATCTATGAACAACGTGAATATTATCGCAGACTACCTTCTTCCCTTCATACATAATGTCTTTCCTGAGGGCGATGGTATCTTCTTGCAGTATATCAGTCCATGTGAGAAGGCCAGAATCGTGCTGCAGTAGTTGGAATGCACATTGATATCCTAGTCACCAAATTCCCTTGATGTGAACCTTATGATACGCATCTGGGACGTTATCGGGCGCCATTTTCACCAACCAGCGGGTGCCACATTCCTCCGGAAACCTGTCAAGGACTTGTTCGCTCGATGCCACAAAAAAACGCTACTGTATTCCGTTCCAAAGACGGGCCAGTACTCTAAGACATTGTATCCCTCCCCCCCCCCCCCCAACCAAAATAAAAAAAAACAAAAAAACCGGAATAACATTGTCGTGGGCGGAGCTTGAGAAGCACGCATTTCTGTCGCTAGTTGTGTATAGCGCACCTCATTGCCAATTCAGTGCCGCTTGTGTTGTCGATTAACGTGTTCTGTTCATCTGCAATGATTGTTTTTGCTAGCGCTGTTTTGTTCTTGTTGCGTTTTTTATGGTGGCAAATTTAAGTGAACAACGCGCAACTGTGAAATTTGCCGTCCGGAGTGGCCGAGCGGTTCTAGGCGCTACAATCTGAAACCGCGCGACCGCTACGGTCGCAGGTTCGAATCCTGCCTCGGGCATGGATGTGTGTGTGTCGTTAGTTAGGTTTACGTAGTTCTAAGTTCTAGGCGACTGCTGCCTCAGAAGTTAAGTCCCATAGTGTTCAGAGCCAGAGCTGTGAAATTTTCTTTCCTACTTGGTAAAAATGTTTCTGAAACTGCTGTAATGTTGAAAACGGCTTACAATGATGACGCTAAGGGAAAAACTCAACTGTACGAGTAGTCTGCTTGGTTTAAAAATGACGACGTGTCGTTTAATGACAAAACTCGTTCTGGACATCCATCACCTACCGGAATCGACGAAAATATTGAAAAAATCGAGAGATTGGGCTCAGAGACCGTCGACAGACAATTGATCAACTGTCAGAGATTAGTTGGTTATGTTGGAGCTCGGTTCACCGAAATTTAACGGACGTTTGGAAATCAAAAGGGTTGCTACCACGTTTGTTCCTCGGGTTCTGACTGACAATCAAAAGGAACGTCGAGTTCAAATGTATTATGCTTTGGAAAAACAACTTGAAACTCATCCAGATTTTCTGTCAATGTCATTGCTGGTGATGAGTCATGGTGCTATAGTTATGACCCAGAAACAAAGCAACAGTCAAGCCAATGGTAAACGTTGTCATCAGCCAAGCCAAAAAAATATCAAGTCAAATCAACCATGAAAACAATGCTGGTTTGCGTTTTTGATGCCAAGTTTGTAGCTCAGAGTTTGTTCCTCCAGATCAGACAGTTGATCAAACCTTTTATTTGGAAGTTTTAAAAACATTACGCAACAGTGTTCGTCAAAACAGACCCGATTTGTGGCAGACAGGTAACTGGTTCTTGTAGCATGACAACACACCTGCACAAACAGCCTTCTCTTTTAGACAGTTTTTGGGTAAAAATAGGATGGTTCTGCTGTCCCACGCACCTTACTCGCCTGACCTAGCTCCGTGCCACTTTTCCTTATTTTCGCTCATGAAAAGGAGCGCGAAAAAAAAGTTTCAAATGGCTCTAAGCACTATGAGACTTAACATCCATGCCCGAGGCAGAATTCGAATCTGCTACCGTAGCAGCCGAGTGGTTCCGGACTGAAGCGCCTAGAACCGTTAGGCCACCGCGGCCGGCGAGAGTGAAAAGACACCGATTCCGCAACATTGAAGAAATCAATAAAAAAAACGAGGGAGGAGCTCTCAGCCACTTCTAACGATTACTACAGATAATGTTTCGAACGGTGGAAGTACCGGTGGGACAAATATATTAGTTGAAATGGAGAGTATTTTGAAGGGGATAAGGTTGTTTTGCAAAAAATTTGAAAATATATAGCTTTTAAAAATAATTCTGGATTTTCTTTGGGTACCCCCTTGTATTAAGCAGTAGTATTTCATTCAGATCCTCCGATGCTCAGAACACGACTGGTGATCATTTGACTGGGGGCATTGGCGAACCGGTCAGAAATCCCATGAGTCGACGGATTTTGGGGTGGAAGGGGGAGCAGTCTCGCGGATCAACCTGCGCAGGCACATCCACGGCATGAAACACGAATTTAATGAGGAAGCCTACCAGCGAAGGGATGTGAGATATACTAGATTATTAGCGGCAAAATTTTAGTGATTCGTCAGGATTTCATGAAACGTCCATATCAGATCAGATCACAGTTGAAAATCGAGTTAACTCACAGTACGGGTTATCTCAAAGCGTCTATAACATTATTTCGAAACGGAACACTAATTACAGCAAAAAATGTTGGAAACTCTAACTGCTTAAATTAGTGTAGAGCATACGCCATCATATCAGTTATATAAATGGTTCAAATGGTTCTAAGCACTATGGGACTTAACATCTGAGGTCATCAGTCCCCTAGAACTTAGAACTACTTAAACCTAACTAACCTAAGGACATCACACACATCCATGTCCGAGGCAGGATTCGAACCTGCGACCGTAACGGTCGCGCGCTTCCAGACTGAAGCGCCTAGAACCGCTCGGCCACACCGGGCGGCCTATCAGTTATCTACAATAATATAAATGCAGTGTACTTAGGAATCACATACTAATTCAAACATACCCTCGCAAATAAATCTAAAATGAACTGTTGCTTGTTGTAGGCGCGTTCCTGGAAATGTTAGGTGCTCGGCACATTTTCTTTACTATATAAAGATCGATTCATTTAGTAATTAACTAGTTACTACTGTACGCCTTTTCAACGCAACCGTCGATGGTGTGGCCATACGTACGACCTGAAACGTTTGTTAACTGTAACTGCTATAACTCAATAGGCGTCGACCGTGCACCGTCACGTTTAAGCCCAAAATTTACCATAGTAACGTTTCTCTAACCTTTACTAGTAGACAGAACATGTTGGCGAATATATAATTAATAAAATAATTGAAAATAGCGGTATGAGCTGATACAATCCCATACACGCATATGGGAATGTTGGCATCACTTTGATTTACGGACTGAAAATAATAAAACAGCTAAACAGAAATTAATTTACTAGTGTAAAAGGCAGTAATGTAGTCCGTACGGAGCATCTGAACACAGTAGTATGAGTGTATAAAATTCCTCCAACAGCACGTTAACTCTCGTAAAATCAGTGCCAAATTTTTCAGATATGAACACGAAACTCTCGCTTACAAACAATACGAAAACTAAAACCGGCATCAGTAATAAAATGAAGAGAAGTTGTGAAATGGTTCAAATGGCTCTGAGCACTATGGGACTTAGCTTCTGAGGTCATCAGTCCCCTAGAACTTAGAACTAGTTCAACCTAACTAACCTAAGGACATCACACACATCCATGCCCGCGGCAGGATTCGAACCTGCGACCGTAGCGGTCATGCGCTTCCGGACTGAAGCGCATAGAACCGCACGACCACAGTGGGCGGGAGTTGTCAAATTAGTTTAGCAATTCTCAGAAATATTAATAGCACTGACTTTTTTATTGAAGAATACAGTCGTCGAAAAAACAACGAAGTTCCATTCGAAGTCTATGTCCGTCATAAATAAAATTACGGAAACGCATTTATGACTATTTTATCATCCGTCTGTAACTATTTATCAAGGTAAAACTAGATTGTAAATACTACGTATCATTACTGAATGAAAACGTTTGATATACAGGGTAATTATAATTAAAGTTAAACTTTCAAACCGCCGTAGAAATAACACCATTGGCCAGAATGACGTCAATTTCCAACGGAATATTATCGGAGAAGGGGGAAAACGTAATAGCAGAAGAAAAATAAATAGTTACAAAATGTAGCAAGAAATGGCTTTCTAAGCATCATAATTTAATAGTGGTCGACTGCAAATGACAAATGAATCAAACGACAATGCCTAAGGTGTACGTTTGACGTTAAACAAACTGTACTACTCAGTGTGCATTGATGTACAGGCGTGATACTATTAGTTACTTAAGCCCATCCACCACGGCAATGTCAAATCACATCGGATGGGAAAAATCGGCTTTTAACTGCCCTGAGTTCAAAAGCCGAATAAAAGAGCATCAATAACAACTGTCCGGAGACATAAAAACGGCATAAAATCATCAATCAAAATCAAATTTGATCATTAATTTCTGTGTGACTGCCGCAAAATGTGTTCAATAAGTTGTCCTTCCCTTTTCTGCAACAAGTTGAAATCGAGAAACAGCATGTTCCACAATTGAACGAATTGTGTTTCCGTGGCATCATGTTCAGAATGTGTTGCACGATGTGTGCCTTCAAGGCAGCTAAGATTGCAATCGGAACACTAAGCACAACATCTTTCAGATAGCCTCATAGCCAGAAGTCACACGGATTATCAGGTTCAAAATGTGTGTGTGAATTCCTAAGGGACCAAACTGTTGAGGTCGTCGGTCCCTAGACTTACACACCGCTTAAACTAACTTATACTATGAACAACACACCCACCCATTCCCGAGGGAGGACTCGAACCTCCGGCGGGAGGGGCCGCGCTATCCGTGACATGGCGCCTCAAGCAGCGCGGCCACTCGGAGCCGGTTGAGATCAGGCGATAGAGACGGCCAGGCTGTAGGGAAATGGCAGCTGATAATTCTGAAATTTCCGAAATAGCGCTTCAGCAGCTGCTTAACTGGATTTGGAATGTGCGGAGGTGCGCCATCTTGCATAAAAATGAGCCCATCCACACAAATGGCTCTGAGCACTATGCGACTTAACTTCTCAGGTCATCAGTCGCCTAGAACTTAGAACTACTTAAACCTAACTAACCTAAGGACATCACACACATCCATGCCCGAGGCAGGATTCGAACCTGCGACCGTAGCAGTCGCGCGGTTCCGGACTGAGCGCCTAGAACCGCTAGACCACAGCGGTCGGCCCATCCACAGATCCGCGGTGTTGGAGAGCTGAAATGACGTGGTTGCGCAAAAGACACTAGTAGCGCCTGCCGGTGACGGTACAGGTAACGGAACCGGAAGCACCTGTCTTTTCGAAAAAAATATGGCCTTATGACGCCTTAAACCCGCACCGCACAGTGACCTTTTCCGGTTGAAGTGTTACTGGTTGAAATGCGTGTGGATTTTTCGTTGCTCATAACCCACAATTTTGTGTATCGACATAGCCTGTCATATGAAAGTGGGCTTCGCCTGCCCACAGGATCTTCTACGGCCAATCCATTGTCCACTTCCTTGCGAGCAAGAAATTCTAAATCAAAAGTCTCTCTTGCTGGCATATCAACAGGGAGCAACTCATGCACATGGGTAATTTTGAATTGATAGCAAAGAAGGATGTTTCGTAGGATTTTACGCTTCGTGCTCAAGGGTATGTCCGATGTTCGCGCATTTCTCCGTGCACTGCGCGTTTGCACGCCACCACTCGCCTCCTCGTGCATTACTGTGGACACTGTCTCCACTGACGTCGAATCAGTTCCTTTTTCCCTCTACCAGGTTGCACACCAAAAGAATCCGTCTTTTGGAATTTCCGAATAATTTTCTCCAGGCCTACGGGAGACATCAGACCTGCGCCTTTTTTCAAACCCTTCAGTGTCCGGAACTTCTGCAGAGCGACGTGCGCACAGCCATCATTCTTGTAATAGTTTTACAAGCAGAGCGTGATCTTCCATTGAGACAGTCATGGCGAACGCCACAGACGAGAAAGGAGGAATAGCCTTGTACCTGGCGTGTTTATACCTACCTCAATGGGTCGTGCGCATGACAGGTGTTTTAATTTACATATTATGTCACATACAGCGCCATCGATTGATCAATTTTAACATTTTTTCCCCTTCTGCCGTACGTTTACCCCCTTCTCCGATAATATTCCGTTGCAATTTGACGTCATTCCGATCGGTGGTGTTATTTCTACAGCGTTTTGAAAGTTTAATTATGGTCACCTTGTAGATCAGTCAAGCACTTCACCCAGTGTAATACCTACCAATGCCTACTAAGTGCACATCACAACTGAACGCAACAGTAAGACGTGAGCATCTGCTAAGCAACGGCTCGAAAATGCTGGCAACAGTTGCTTTAGCAGCGGGCCGACTATGTAGCTGCAAGTCCATTGTGACCATGATAACAATGATTTATTACTTTAACGACCTCCCTTACATGTTGTCAGCACAAAGCGCAAATTTTCCTTCGTACATTGTCCTCTTTGTGATCTGAAGAGAGATTTTGGAGTGGTAAGTGGTGTTTTTTGTTAGGTGATCTAATTCGAGGAGCGATTAGTTAATTCGCTTAGTTTCCTTGAAACGTCTCGCTGTCTCGTGTTAGCTCTCTCTCACACACACACACACACACACACAAACACATACACACCACACACACACACACACACACACACACACACACACACACACAACACGCATTCACAAATACTTGTCAAACCGCGGAGTTGTGCAGCAAATGATTCTAGTTGCAAAAGAGCCCAAATTATCCTGGAAATCGGCGTCCAGAACAAACACAAAGCGGCTGGCAACATACTGGAGACGACCGACAGTGAGTTGCGGCGTAAAGCTGTCTGCTGGAACGAACAGGACAATGCTCTAGACAACAAGAGTTCGCGTTCCCCTTGACTCCATTTGCTGATTTGTTTGATCATACAGTCAACATTTAAAAAGTCTGGAGCATGATAATTTCCGCTTACGGTCATAAACTAATATGATTTTCAAAAGTTATATAAAGAACCATCATCAGAATGTTGATACGGTCTTCAGTCCTAAGGCTGGTTTGATGCAGCCTGAATAGTCATATGTGGGGAATCACAAAAATTGATTAATAATTGCTTGAATAATTGGAAAAAATTGATTGGAATGAATAGCTGAAAGAAATTTGAAGGTAATTTGTGAATCTGTACACAATCCTGGGTGAACTTCAACTGACACCAATATCAGCAGACCTTCAATATCAATACATTCAAGGTCAGTATTCATAATTTGCATTACATACTGCTTCACATTAATTCCACTGTGTGTGGTCTTGATTATGACAATGCCGAGGCAGGATCGCTGCTCCCAAGACAGCGTAAATTCTTCTTGTCTGCTCCGAACCTCTTAATGCAGGATCTTGGCGGCGAGAAAAACGATGAGCAGATATGGACGGACATTTTAAACGTGAGAGTAAATTTTCTCTTTCTAATAACTTTTGAAAACACTTTTAATATGTGGTTGAAATAAACATTTTTTAACAATGATGGTACGACGGATCCAAGCATACGTCCGCACTCTACCACTTACAGAAACAAATGGGTGAAGATACAGGAATTAATAAATTCTTATTTTGTTTCATACAGGTGTATCAAAACATTATCCTTGCCACAAAACAACTCGTTAATTTGTCTTTGTCGGTGTTTGTAACCCATTCAGTTTACACATAGTCCACATATAAGAAAAGGAAAGAGCGAAAAATAATATGATTCAACACAAGCCTTCGCGGCAGTCTGTCCTACTGCAACCTTCATCCATTTCAGTCTGATTGCAGTATTGAGCCTTGAAATCCATCTGTCTCTAATGACCCCGATGCCGACGGGACGTTAAACCCTAATCTTCCCTTTCTTGTCTCCATCTACAGTCTTAAATCCCTACTCTTCTCTCTGTTCCCACGGACGATTCCTAGATGCCTCGAGGTATATCTTATAAATCGGTCACTTCTTTTAGTCAAGTTGTCCTATGTATTTATTTTCTTCCCCGTTCGAATTTTAACCTCCTCATTGGTCATCGAGATAGGCATACAATCTTCAATATTATTCTGTTGCACTGTTTCGAGGGCTTCTATTCTTTCCTTTTCTGAACTGTTTCTTGTCTACAGTTCACTTTCTTACACTGTTTACACTCCATATAGATACCTGCAGAAACGACATTCCGAAACTTAAGTTTATGTTCGACAACAAATTTCTCTCTTCAGAAATACATTTCTTGCTATTACCAGTCTGGAGAGTATATCAGGTCTACTTTAGCCATGATCAGTCTTTAGTTTCGCAAATAAAACTCAGCTACCACTTACAGTGTCTCATTCCTAATCTATTTGTTCATCGCCTGTTTTAATTGGACTACAGTCCACTACCGATGTTTTAATTTTGTTCATTTTCATCATAACCTCTTATCAAGGCACTATTGTTCCTTTCGACTCTCTTTTAAGTCTTTGATAACTATTTGATGCTTCGAGGCGTGCTGCTTAGGAATACTATGCCCGCAACTATGTGAAATTGAGGAAAATTTGATAAATTTTCATTTTGTCCGTCTCACTTGCATTAGTATACAATTTCTTGTTGCAATGGTTAACGGTTTCGGGCTGACTCTCCCGTTCTCAAATCAGACATCTTGTTATTAACCGTAACTAGTTACACAGCATGGAGCCAAAATTCACGAACTGCTTGATATCAGAAAGGCGGACTCTGAGCAACAAATAATCTCACTGACATGACAGCCCATGCGTCTATTGTTTCATCTGAACGACATAGTCAAATTCGTTCATGTGATAAAGTGGACAAATAGGCTGTCATTGCTCACAGTTTGACTTTCTTGTTTGAAGCAATTCATAACTATCGTCACGATGTTACGTAACTAGGTACGTTTAATAACAAGGTGTGTGGTTTGAGAATGGGCGCGTCACCCCGAAACAGCCAACTGAAACTGCCAAAGTAAACGTTTATCAAATTTTCTCCTTATAATTACGATGTCAACGGAAAACCACAGACTTTTTAATTTTACTCCCTGAACTTTAATTCCCTTTTCATATTTCTTCTTGGTTCCTACTTGCTCAATGTGCGGATTAGATAACGTCGGGCATAGGCGACAACTCTCACTCCCTTCTCGACTACTGCTTTCCTTTTTCTGTTTCTCGACTCTTCTATACAAGTTATGTACCACTTTGGGATTCTGTATTTTATGCCTCCAGCATTCAAAATGGCTTTTCACTCTTTGCTTTGTACAGCCTTACCACCAGGGCTCTTGATTTAACTTTCCTATAGGTGGCCTGTATCTGTTAATATTGTTATTTGTTTCCTTTCTCAGACGTTACGTCTGGTTAAAAATGGAAAGTGACGCGGACCTTGATCAAGCGTGACTTCCTTTTAACTGTACGGATATGTTACATTGCATTTAGGAACTTTAGGGTAATTGAACATGTATCAATAATCACAGATTTCTGTAGTTCTATATACACTCCTGGAAATGGAAAAAAGAACACATTGACACCGGTGTGTCAGACCCACCATACTTGCTCCGAACACTGCGAGAAGGCTGTACAAGCAATGATCACACGCACGGCACAGCGGACACACCAGGAACCGCGCTGTTGGCCGTCGAATGGCGCTAGCTGCGCAGCATTTGTGCACCGCCGCCGTCAGTGTCAGCCAGTTTGCCGTGGCATACGGAGCTCCATCGCAGTCTTTAACACTGGTAGCATGCCGCGACAGCGTGGACGTGAACCGTATGTGCAGTTGACAGACTTTGAGCGAGGGCGTATAGTGGGCATGCGGGAGGCCGGGTGGACGTACCGCCGAATTGCTCAACACGTGGGGAGTGAGGTCTCCACAGTACATCGATGTTGTCGCCAGTGGTCGGCGGAAGGTGCACGTGCCCGTCGACCTGGGACCGGACCGCAGCGACGCACGGATCCACGCCAAGACCGTAGGATCCTACGCAGTGCCGTAGGGGACCGCACCGCCACTTTCCAGCAAATTAGGGACACTGTTGCTCCTGGTGTATCGGCGAGGACTATTCGCAACCGTCTCCATGAAGCTGGGCTACGGTCCCGCACACCGTTAGGCCGTCTTCCGCTCACGCCCCAACATCGTGCAGCCCGCCTCCAGTGGTGTCGCGACAGGCGTGAATGGAGGGACGAATGGAGACGTGTTGTCTTCAGCGATGAGAGTCGCTTCTGCCTTGGTGCCAATGATGGTCGTATGCGTGTTTGGCGCCGTGCAGGTGAGCGCCACAATCGGGACTGCATACGACCGAGGCACACAGGGCCAACACCCGGAATCATGGTGTGGGGAGCGATCTCCTACACTGGCCGTACACCTCTGGTGATCGTCGAGGGGACACTGAATAGTGCACGGTACATCGAAACCGTCATCGAACCCATCGTTCTACCATTCCTAGACCGGCAAGGGAACTTGCTGTTCCAACAGGACAATGCACGTCCGCATGTATCCCGTGCCACCCAACGTGCTCTAGAAGGTGTAAGTCAACTACCCTGGCCAGCAAGATCTCCGGATCTGTCCCCCATTGAGCATGTTTGGGACTGGATGAAGCGTCGTCTCACGTGGTCTGCACGTCCGGCACGAACGCTGGTCCAACCGAGGCGCCAGGTGGAAATGGCATGGCAAGCCGTTCCACAGGACTACATCCAGCATCTGTACGATCGTCTCCATGGGAGAATAGCAGCCTGCATTGCTGCGAAAGGTGGATATACACTGTACTAGTGCCGACATTGTGCATGCTCTGTTGCCTGTGTCTATGTGCCTGTGGTTCTGTGAGTGTGATCATGTGATGTATGTGACCCCAGGAATGTGCCAATAAAGTTTCCCCTTCCTGGGACAATGAATTCACGGTGTTCTTATTTCAATTTCCAGGAGTGTATATACGTCTGGATGTAGCTGTATTGCGTTGATGTACTGGTGGATATTGTGTGGTATGACTCCTTAGTTGATGGTATAATTGGTATAATGTCAACTTTATCCTGATGCCACATGTCCTTGACTTCCTCAGCCAGTTGGATGTATTTTTCTATTTTTTCTCCTGTTTTCTTCTGTATATTTGTTGTATTGGGTATGGATATTTCGACTAGGTGTGTTAATTTCTTCTTTTTATTGGCAAGTATGATGTCAGGTTTGTTATGTGGTGTTGTTTTATCTGTTATAATGGTTCTGTTCCAGTATAATTTGTATTCATCATTCTCCAGTACATTATGTGGTGCATACTTGTATGTGTGAACGTGTTGTTTTATTAGTTTATGTCGTATGGCAAGTTGTTGATGTATTATTTTTGCTACATTGTCATGCCTTCTGGTGTATTCTGTGTTTGCTAGTATTGTACATCCGCTTGTGATGTGACCTACTGTTTCTATTTGTTGTTTGCAAAGTCTGCATTTATCTGTTGTGGTATTGGGATCTTAAATAATATGCTTGCTGTAATATCTGGTGTTTATTGTTTGAGCCTGTATTGCAATCATGAATCCTTCCATCTCACTGTATATATTGCCTTTTCTTAGCCATGTGTTTGATGCGTCTTGATCGATGTGTGGCTGTGTTAGTTGATACTTTCTTAGTATCTGTTGATGTTATATGATCTAAAGGGTTTTAGAAGTGGTTACGAAATTGCAATGGTGTAGCCAATGTATTTATATGAGTGATTGCTTAGTGTATTTTGCTCGATTCTGCTTGTTCTATAAAGAATTTTCTGAAATTCTCTACCTGACCACAATCTAGGTTTTTTATGTCGATAAATCCCCTTCCTCCTTCCTTTCTGCTTTCTGTTGCTGAATGTATGTGGTGTATTCTATATTTGTGATATTGTGATCGCGTAAGTGAATTGAGTGCTTCTAGGTCTGTGTTATTCCATTTCGCTACTCAAAATTAGTAGGTCAATATCGATGTAGCATATGTATTTATAGCTTTTGTCTTGTTTCTTGCTGTCAATTCTGTTGTCAGTATTTTCGTTAGTCTTTGTCTATATTTTTCTGTTAGTTCTTCTTTAATATTTCTATTATCTGTTCTTATTTTTGGTCTGTATCCTAGACATTTATATTTATAAGTATCTGTTTTTTCCATCGCTTCTGTGCAGTCGCTGTGGTTATCCAATATGTAATCTTCTTGTTTAGTGTGTTTTCCCTTTACTATGCTATTTTTCTTACATTTGTCTGTTACAAAAGCCATATTTATATCATTGCTGAATACTTCTGTTATCTTTAGAAATTGGTTGACTTGTTGATTTGTTGCTGCCAGTAGTTTTAGGTCATCCATGTATAGCAAATGTGTGATTTTGTGTGGGTGTGTTCCAGTAATATTAGATCCATAATTTCTATTATTTAGCATGTTGGACAGTGGGTTCAGAGCAAGGCAGAACCAGAAAGGACTTAATGAGTCTCCTTGGTATGTTCCACACTTAACCTGTATTGGCTGTGATGTGATATTATTTGAATTTGTTTGGATATTAAGTGTGGTTTTCCAATTTTTCATTACTATGTTTAGGAACTGTATCAGTTTAGGATCTACTTTGTATATTTCCAATATTTGTAGTAACCATGAGTGGGGTACACTATCAAAAGATTTTTGGTCATCAATGTATGCATAGTGTAGTGACCTTTGATTAGTTTTAGCTTGATACATCACCTCTGTATCTATTAGCAGTTGCTCTTTACATCCTTGTGCTCCTTTGCAGCAGCCTTTATGTTCTTCATATATAATTTTGTTCTGTGTTGTATGTGTCATTAATTTCTGTGTAATGACTGAAGTTGATAGTTTGTATATTGTTTGGTAGGCATGTTATGGGGCGATATTTTGCTGGGTTTGCTGTGTCTGCTTGATCTTTAGGTTTCAGATGAGTTATTCTTTGTTTAAGTGTATCAGGGACAGTGTGTGGGTCTGCAATGAAACTGTTAATAGTTGAGTTAGATGTTAATGTGTTGAGGTGAACTTCTTTAGCCAGAAATTTTCTGTTTTATCTTTTCCAGGGGCTTTCCAATTGTGCATAGAATTAATTGCTGGGGTGACTTCATGTTGCAAAATTAGCACTTAAGGTATTTGTGGTATCATCTAGTATGTGTCTGTTTCTGCTTGTATCCACCGTGCACGTCTGTTATGTTATACTGGGTTTGACAATATGTTGCTCCAGAAGTGTTCCATGTCTCTTATGTTTGGTGGATTGTCTATTTTAATGTGTGTGTTATCTATTGTCTGGCAAAATTTCTTTTGGTTTGTGTTGAATGTTTGGTTTTGTTTCCTTCTGTTTTCACTTTTTTTGTATCTTGTAAGACGTTTGGCCAATGCTTGTAATTTCTGCTTTCATCTAATTGCTCTATCGCTTCTTGTTGTGAGATTTTACCTAACCTTTTTCGTTTTTTGTCTGATATTTCATTTCTTATAAATTGTGTTAACAGTCCGATGTCTTTTCTGAGTTTTTCTTTTCTGATCTGTAGCCTGTGTTGCCATGCTGGTTTTGTGGGTTTCTTCTGTGTGTTGGCTGGTTCTGATCTCTGCGTAGTGTGTATATTTAGTGTAGTGAGTGCTCCTATATAAACCAGTAGTTGTAACTCTTCCATAGTTGTATATTCATTTATTTTGTTGTGTATGATTGTTTTGATAGTTGTTACTGTTGTTTCGACTTGTGGGTTATTTGGTGGTCTATGCAAGAATGGTCTAATGTCAGTATTTGTGTCTTTGTATTCTATATATGTCAGCTAAAATTTTTCTTCTATATCTAACACGTGTGTCACTTAATGTTATATTTGTGCTTGTTCTGGTGGCTGTCTTAAGATTTCGTTTTCCTCTGATTGTTTAATTGATGCGTGTTGTTGTTTGTTTGTTTGTTTGTTTTCTTCTTCTTCTGATTGCACATTATTTTGTTCCAGTACTTGTTGTACTTGTTGTTTATTGTTTTCTAATTCTGACTGGCTTATCCTGCTATTTTTTATTTTTAACCGTCTAGGCATGGTAGAACTACAGACAACATGGGCCGTGTACCTTCTTCCTGGTGGAATGACTGGAACAGTTCGGCTGTCAGACACCCTTCGTCTAACAGGCGCTGCTCATGCATGGTTGTTTACATCCTTGGGCGGGTTTAGTGACATCTCTGAACAGTTAAAGTGACTGTGTCTATGATACAACATCCACAGTCAACGTCTATCTTCAGGAGTTCTGGTGACTGGGGTGATGCAAAACTTTTTTGATGTGTGTGTAAATAGTATTTCTGGGTTAGGGCAACGTCCACTTTTTGTCTTCCCAGAAGGCAGCCCAGAGTGCAAGTTATCATCTCATTGTGTGGCAGATTTATTAAAAACCGTCCAGCCGGCTTATTGCTCCCATGATTGCTTCTGTTGTACTTAATTACCCTGACGGTAACATGCGAGGCCCATAAATAAAGTTTCTGCTAGTTTTTCTACTGTCTTGACCTGCCGCTTCATCTCCCACAGAGATTCGTTGGATACCATCTCCTTAACTCAATCCACTGTTCCCACTCCCTCACAGACAAAGATGAGAGCACTTTTGTCCAGATAGACCCTCCTGAATTTAGGGCATTCCCCCAACAATCGTTTCAGAGGGATTCATCTGAAGTAGTTCCTCCTGCTGGGAGGCAATATTGATCAGTGGATATCTCTGTTGCACAACCACCATACGAAAAACCAAGAATGTGGTATCACAAGCCTGTTTCTATATTTCCTGTCTCGGCTTTTTCTGGTTGCGGTTGTCTCGAAAAGTGGTAATAGCAGGCTAATCCCTCATTCTCTTCTTCCCTACATTGGAGGTGAAATTGGTCTGCATTCTCCCTTCACAATGACGCAATATGTTGTGGAGGTCTTGGTTTCAAGAACTTTTAATTCCCTCCATTCATGTTGTAGAATTCATTCCTTGCCTTTCTTTCCTTTTTGTTCTCTGTAAATTTCCTCTAAGCCCCAGAGAAGGGTTTGTTCTGGATCCGATCCAACTGCTCACTAACGTTTTCCACTTATTACACTGGTCTGTCACGCAATCCACTAGCAGAAACTGCTTTCAGCGGCTTCAAACCTGATGCCTGCTTGTTTGAGATATCATCAAGTCGCTTAGATTTTGTGTTATTTTCTGTTTTCTCCAGTTTCGTGTTACGAGAGCTGGGTATGTGTTACACCGACACCAGCGAACCCCGACGGCGGTATATGTCTAATTATTCTGGGAGGTCTCCCAGTAGACCTCAGGCTCTGTTCACGACAAGCATTCCAAAAATTCCACCCATCCTTCGGCAAGAATCGCGTCACACCGTGGATTGAGGAAAAGGACTATGGAAAAGAACGGCGCACAAGGATGTGGGAAGAGATGGGGCATTGTCTTACACGCTTCGTCAGGTTCATCAGCAGAGGTGTGTCCGGCTTGGGAGAAGCTTCCAGTAGCTAAACTACCGCAGGAATGGCCCTCAGCTTAACCCTAACATGCAAACCTCTCCACCTGAAAAGTCACAGGCACGACAGCTGTGAGGCCTGGCGGTTTCTTCTCTCATAATCCTTTAAACAATGTGTCCACATACCTGGATAGGCTTCAGGTTGTAAACCCCTTCACCATGCTATGGTAGGTACTGGTTTAGCCTGCAAAAGCAGCGTTGCCGAAAATTCGGCTAAATACCTACCACGGAAAGGTTATATAACTCGTCAAAGGGCAGTAGCTGAAAGTTAGTTAAACTATAGTGTTCAGTATTTTGCCACAACTCGTTTGAAGAAATGTCTAATATTTTCCTTTCAGTTTTGTTATTCTCTTTAAAACAGGGAAAATGACTATCAACTCCGCATTTAATATCCAGACATTAATTATGCAATGTTACTGCTGCATCTGTAAAAAGTTTACACCAAAAAGCAGCCAGAAAATATTCAGTCCGAACTGATAGTCTGAACGTCCTAAACAGTCACTGACCCACGAATTCATGCGAGTTAACACATTCGATCGTTCAATAGGCTTGTTGTAAAGAGGTTCTGGCCATAATGTCTCGTAATCTGCACGAAACATACCGCGCGGAGTTTGTGTATGACATGAAATTTTCACACGCCAATATCTCCTAAAATAAACCGCTCACAAGACTGAAACTTTCACAAAATGCTCAATAGTGTATTCGCTATTTGTGAGCGGCACGAGAACCGATTAAACGCGCGAATTTTTCGTTTAGGTGCAAATTTGATCAGCGCAACTTAACATAAGTGTTAACTAGGAGACAGCTCCTGATCGACTCTGTCGACTCATAGGTCTACTCAAACGCGCGGGAAATACTGAATTCCTATTGGCTAGTATGTTAAGCAGAAAATTAAACCATCTCTAGCACTTCTATACTCACGGATTTCTAGTGTCAGCCAATCACATTAACACAAGTAATTTACGAGGGTTGACTGGAAAGTAATGCCTCCACCTTCGTAACTCTTCAACAGTTGGCAGCATTGATATGCGACAGGTACTGGGCTGTTCCTTAGCCTCTTTTCTACAGCTCCTGTTTGCAGGAAACCTTAGCATAGAAAGGTTGTGTTGTTACAGTGTAAAGTATGGAACGCTGCGCCGACGGTCGGTCAAGGCGATTTAAACAACGTGCAGTTATTGAATTCTTGACAGCAGAAGGTGTCACCCCAAATGAGATTCATCAGAGAATGAAAGCAGTTTATGGTGTTTATGCGAGTACTTTGCGTCGTTGAGCGAGTAAGTTTCAATATTTTGAGGCGGGAACACCTGGCCTGCGTGACAAAGAGTTGGACGTCCTGTGACAGCAACCACTGAGTTTCACAAGCAAAATGTTGACAGATTTAGTCTGGAGGATCGTCGTATCACTCAGAGAGAAATTGAAAGCACAATTGGCATTTCACCAGAACGTGTGGGTCACATTATTGATTTTCTTGGCTATCCGAACATCTGTGCACGATGTGTACCCCGGATACTGACTCCTGAAATGAAAGTGCACAGACTTGAAATTTGGCAGGAACTGCTCTCGCGTTACGAGAATGAAGACGCACAGTACTCACATCAACACAAATGCCATAAACTGCTTTCATTCTCTGATGAATCTCATTCGGGGTGACATCTTCTGCTGTCTAGAATTCAATGACTGCACGTTGATAAAATCGCATTGACCGACCGTCTGAGCAGGGTTCCATACTTTACACTGTAACAACACAACCGTTCAGTGCTAAGGGTTTCCGCCATATGGAGCTGTGGAGAAGAGGCTACGGAACAAGCCAGCACCTGGCACATATCAATGCTGCCAACTGTTGAAGAGTTACGAATGTGGAAGCATTACTTTTCAGTCAACCCTCGTAAACTAGAGATATCGTAATTCGAAAACTACATAAATTTTTATGGAAACAAAATATGATTGCTTTCCACAAAATAAATTACTAAGAAATTTAATACTCAACGCCCCTTCTGGCTGCCTTTTACAAAATCAATCTCACTCGGACGTAGTCACAAATTCCCCTATTGCACAACAACTATCTCATGCATACGTTTACACAGTTTTCGTGTAATATCAGTTTACACATGTCCTCCGCTCACTCTCTGTCTCTCCTAAACACTAACACAACCAAAACACGACGAAATAATAACTTTCCAAAGTACTTCTGGTTTCGAGTCCTGGCCGCAGCACAAATTTTAATTCATTTCTTCTGCTTCGATCATTATCGTAGATAATGAAGAGACTTAAATGTCTCAGGGAAACATTTTATTATAAGTACTTTTAATTATTTCAGAAATCTGCAGTAATGAAATTAAATTCTAGGAAACTGGATTATATCAACTCATCCTCTTGGTTGTAGTTTTAGTTGATACCATAGGTGAATACATTACAGTCCCTAACTCCGTTTCACAATGCCAGCACGGTTATTGTTATAGGTAAACCTTATAACTCCGAGAGTATTGAAGTTATTGATTTGAAATTTTAGCTGTAAGGTTGTTTCACCGTAGAATTTGGTACACTAAGCACGAGAAAGAAATATTAATATTTGATAGTAGTTCTTCAGATTCATAGAGAGTATGTGTAGCGTACTGCACGCACCAATAATCAAGTAGACGGCTCTCACGACACAGTAGCCAGCGTCAGGTGTGCCAGCGTGAGAACCGCTATCTGCTCTCCTCCAGACTCCACGGCAATCCACGCTTTCAGTGCAAGATGACAGCTCCTAATAATTTGCTACGTTACAGTCGCTGAAGACGCTTTGTTCCATTACATAACACAGTCGTCAGGTGATACAGATGCTTCCAGTATGTTCAAACAATTCTGAATGACGAACGATGTTACTTACCATACTGCTGTAAAGAATCGCGAACTGTGACAGAAGTGGAGGCGCTGGTTCTCAGAGCGGAGTATGCGGTCGAGGTCATAATGGGAAAAGTGAAAACCAGTCATGGATCAGTTTTCCAACTCTTGCACGACATTCTGGATGTGACAGAGTTGCTATGTTCCCGGACTGTTTTAATTCCTTCCACAATAGCTGCCGAATCGAGAAATTCGCGGAAATGTTGGAGCTGTGAGGCCGGTTCAGATGACTTCCTCATGTGTATAATGATCATGGTCGAGCTGAAACGTTCCTTCTCGTCCGTCGCCTAGGAGCCTATGTAGCTTCTGGCGAAGCCGCACTAGTGGGTGTGACCAGTGTCTACGAACTTATCGCGCCGTGACTGGGGTGTTGAAGCGGAGACGGCGGTTGCGCCACTAAAAAATTACCATAGATGGTGCGGGACTGAGCACTAGTGACGTCACTGGTGACGACATGGCCATGTAAGCACGGCAGCGGCATCCCACAGGACAGTCAACTGCTTCCGAGTGGCAGAGGAGATCTCTGTCGAAAGGTCGTGGGCAGTGAAGCACTCTATGCAACATGAAACATGAGAATATTTTATTAAGGTTTAAAATTCTCACCGTCGAAAAAGGCGAAGACCAACCGTCATCAGGCACGATGATTGCGTGTGTTGTTTGGGGAATGCCGTGGCGTGCTTCTAACATATGATGATCTTGAGGATCAAACTGTTACAGAGGCCTACTACCAAAATCTCCAGGCGAGAGTCAGAACACTATGAAGATGAAGTGTCACGAGAACCAATACGAACGGGTGCTTTTTCTCGATGACAACGTCCCAGTTTTACTTGTTTGTGTAGTTTTCTTAAATTTTTGTATTAAGGTGTTGTAGATATGCGACACCTGATTGTCGAGAGAAGCTGTGTCCTGTCAAGTCAGCGAGTTTGCAACGCTCAGCCGATTGCTGAATCGCGGCGTGCGGCAAAGATAACAACTACGATGCAGCTGGCCACTACGAACGATTTCCGCCGACTGTTAAGAAAAAACACTCATTGTTAAAGAGAAAATTAGCGCGATATGTTTGTTCGCAGAGAATGGTTCTTGGCTTCTCCTTTCAGAATTTTAGTAGTAGTATCCGAGTATTGTTTGAGTAGTGAGCCTCCAGAGAGATTAACTTAGGAGTGTGATGAGATCGACTCAAACTTACGAAACGTGAATTGGTCTGCAATAGGGATAGAATTCAAATGTGTTCAAAGCAGTTCTAAATCGTTGAGAAAGATGTTTTGAGATTATCGGCTAGTGTAGCAAGTGATTATTTCTCCGAGTTTGGTAGAGTGTAGACTCGCCAGTCATAGGTAAAGCACCGATTTATTGTCCTATTTGTGATTAATGATGCGTTGTACTGCTCAACAGCCACGATTTTGTAGGTTAACCGTGTTTCAATATTTTTGGGAGATTTTCCGTTGAATGGTGTATATGAAGAGACGTCTTCAGGTGAAATCGTTTAGTTATTTGAGGATTCAAGCTCGCACCAAGGGATAGTAACGTTGTATCGTGTTATTTTGGTTGTATAGGTGCGCGCAAGCACCGAGGGATACTGACTCAGCCATATTTCGTTAGGATTTACTGTGTGACAATGGCGTGAATGTTTTAATATCTCGTTGGAGGCACTGAATGTGTAGTTTGTATTAAAGAGGAACGGTCGTACGATGTAATAGTTATTTATTAAGAAACAATCAGAATTTTATTGAGAATCTGATAGCTTTTCCTCTTGTCCCTAAACGACAAATCAAGAACCATTTATTACAGAACACGCTAATTACCTCTAAAAAAAGATCATCTAGTGCTGTGTTTTGAGTTTTTAATATTAATGGGTCGCGGAAGTTAATGTCTCTAAATGTCTCTAGTGGTTGAGTTTTGTCTGATTATTTAAATTTCGTATTGCTGAAAAGTGATTATTTATAAATCAAAAGTTATTCCATTTAATTCTGAAAGATTGAAATTGACGCAGTAATTTATTAGGATAAAATTTCAATAGAGCCAAGGATGTTGTTGAATCAAGGCGCTACTTGAAGAGGTTATTGACTGAGAACGAGAGACAAACAACATTAAATTATATCTTTGCCTTGTGAACGTATTCTCCAATTTATGCAAAAATTTATAACGTTCACACTGATTGCTTTTACTACGATTATTCGCTGAAGTTTTAAAAGAGGAACAACTGCATTAGGCAACGGATCTATATGACGTAAGCATCTGTTATATACGAAGGCTATGGTTCTGGTACCTGTGTTGTCAGAGTACACAGAGTAAGCTTCACTATAGGTTCTGTTATTTGTAAAGTAAATACATAAGACTCTCGCATCTAATATTTTTTTCTGCTGAGTGATAGGCGCTTTGTTTACTTTTCGAAACTAGTGAACCCTGATAGATGCATTGTTGTAATTAATATTCAGACAGCTACCACAGACTCCACAATACGACGAAAAGTGTTACTGTGTCCCTAATTTTGCACATAGTAGTGTCGTAGGGAGATTTAGTTTGACTTATAGCGTGAGAAGCTGAATATCAAATCTTAAGGGGCGTCGTTGTGTTAGTACAGACGATTATGTCATGTCACACAAAAATGGCTCTGAGCACTATGGGACTTAGCTTCTGAGGTCATCAGTCCCCTAGCACTTAGAATTACTTAAACCTATCTAACCTAAGGACAGCACACACATCCCTGCCCAAGGTAGGATTCGAACCTCCGACCGTAGAGGTCGCGCGGTTCCAAACTGTAGCACCTAGAACCGGCCACCCCGGCCGGCCCATGTCACACAGATTACGTTGTTGAGTCTAGGCAAGGTGTTGTCAAGACAACTTATTGTAGCATTAAGAGAGTGAGCTACATTGTCCAACGTTGCTTTTCACCTACGTATCGCATTGCTGTTAGAGACTGATCGTATGGTGTATCTCCTACGAGTTAGTGGTATCTAAAGGATGGCGCAGTACAACTTACGCAAAGAAAAAAAAAATGCCTGACCTATAATAAAGCTAAAATCGAAATAAACAAAACGTTTGCTGTTACCAGTCACTGTTTATTTATATCCACAACGCGTTCTGAAGGTTTAAACCTCCATTATCAGGTGGATTTACATATGTTAGTATGACATATGTCTTTGTTGTGCTATGATTTTGTGGTAACCTGTGGCACTGTCTCCAGTGGACACAAGCTCTTTTCTCTATCGTAATACATCATATGTAAACTGTCATTTTTCGCTACCCTAAAATCGTAACACAACAGACACATATGTCATAACAACACACGTAAATCCACCTGATAACCGAGATTTAAACCTTCGAAACGCGGTGTGGACATAAATAAAACGTGACTGGTAAGTAAACTTGTTGTTTCATTCGATATCACTCACATTCAAGGTAAAGCATAACCTAAAATGTTCGCGTTGAAAGAAAACTTTGGGAAAACTCCATGAAAGGAATTTCACTTTGAATCCTGTAGCGTAAACAGTGCAAGAGAACGGTGTGCTAACTTAACTTATTATACTAAATAGTTTCACTGTTGTTTGTACTAATTTACAAATGGCTGTTGTTAAATACGAATTGTGTTACATGGGAAGTAAAGTGACTTATTCATGTCGTTATGTTGTACAAATGAACCATGGAACAAATAATTAACGAAAGTAACATCAAATGACGCAGTGTAACTTCGTCACTTCAGGGACGAGCGATTTACTGCTATTAGAAGAGGAGTAAGTTCATTCACATCAAATGTACGTATAGAATATTTACCGAGAACTTTTGTAATATACTGAAATGAAAAGGTTGTTTCTTTTAGAAATTGATTTTGATACTTACAATGACAATTTTAGATAGCTAGTAGCATAATGTCTCGCTTATTTTTTGTACGTATTTGCTGTTGGTAACCTTAAATTTCAGTATTAACCGAACTCCTCTTATTGACAAGGGTGAAGAGACACTTGTGGCAGACTGAATGTATCCGCAACTTGCCTCTTGGAGGGAATAGGGTTCTCCACTGGGAAGCCTCGTTAGTTACAGTGAAAATATTTTTAACATTTTATTCGGAAACTCACAAGCGAGCAGCTTCCCTCCATTTTTTTTCGGAAGCTTCCCTCGCAATAGAAACTGAAAGCGTCCCGGAGTGTACAATGCAAATGACGTTTTCGTTTGACTCTTCATCAGCCGGAGTACAGCAATAAAACTCCGGTCAGACGAAGTGAAATGGAACGCGCCCGCCGCATCGACACTCATTCACGTTCGCCACTCCAATCTCCCTGCTCCAGCGCTGGGTTCCATAGCGGCGGCGATGTGATCGCTGCGTGCGTCCCGACTCACGAACAGAAAGAGGCAGAAAACTATTGAAATTACCGGCCGCACGGCAGTGGGCTTTGTAATGGCGGTTTTCAGATGTGCCATCCTTTCATCGTTATGATACGGGATCCGTATGAGAGGCTGGCTCTCGCCGAGCGTGCGCGCCCGTCCCTTCTGCCCGCTGCTATCAGCCGCTGTTGCACACACCACGCCGGCACCTCGCATCGGCTTTCTGAATGCGCGCGTCAGCTTTCTCTTTGCGTCGGCCAATAAAATGCGGTTGTGTGAGCATCATATCCGCTGCTGTTGATTGTGTTACTTTTAAAATTATTCTCACATATTCGAGTGTTTTCGGATTTTGTAGGCCTCGCAACGAGCAAAAATTATATTTCATTTCTCTTCAAACTGGAGCTGCAGTAGGTGAATAGTAATATAACGTTTTTGCCCCTTTAATTTAATTCAATTTATATGCTATAGTAAATTCCGGACCTGTTACCTGGAATCTCTAAACAGGTCGTACATATTCAGTTACCATGGTAACACACAGCTAATGAGGTACTGGGGAAAAATAACCTAACAAACCGGGAAATGGGTCTGAGAATATGGAATACAGAAATAGTTAACAATATTAAAGAAGTATATGACCTTATAGCATGTATTTACAAACACAAATAATTGGTGTCTGGGAAATATATAAACAAAAAAGAAATAAAAAAAAGAATTTGATAAAAAGATACCAGAGTGAAGCCTGGGGAAAATTCACTGCTAATGTTGAACATGACATTCACGGAAGATAGGATATATTGTTTATACGTATGAAACATATGAGTAAAACGGAGGAAAATGCTGTGGACATTACTATAATAAAAGAAAATCAGTGAATGCACCATTACAGAAATTTATGGTATGATGAAGATAGTGAAGAAAGTTACTCTCTAAAAGTTTGTAATAACTCTGTAGATCGAACAGACATAATAGAATTAAAAGTAGCCTTAAATGTAACGAAAAATAGAAAACCTGCTAGCCTAGATGCCATTAATGATGAATTAATCAAATATGGAGGAACCATTTTAGAATTTTGCTTCCTCCATTTTTAAATACGTGTTGGAAGAACTGTTCTGTACCTGAAGAATGGAAAATATTTACAGTTTTTTCTGTATTTAAAGAAGCAATAGGAAAGATTCAGGAAATCATGGAGGCAAAAGTTTACTAAATGCAAGATATAGAATTTCTGGAAAATTCTTAATCAAAGGCTACAAACTATCGCTAATGCAGTAATCTCGGAAGAACAATCAGGTTTCCGAGAGGGACCTTCGTGTTTTGAAATTATATTTATAATAAGACAAATTATTGAAAAATGTTGGGAACTTGCTTAGAAATGTGTTTAGCATTTATTGGTTTTGAAAAAGCATTTGATGAGGTAAAAAGACCCGTTTTGTGGGAAGTATTGGAAATAAAAGGTTTTCCAAAACATTTTATTAATACTATGAAGAGTTTATGCGTAAAAAGAAAAATAGCTATAAGTTCGGGTTCGAAAATATTAGATGAAATTTTAATAAATCAAGGTGTTCGAGGCGGGTGCAGTATATCACTCACTTTATTTCCGTTATATACTGACGACCTAGTGATGAAGAGGAAAGGCGAAATACACATAGGAATAAAAATAGAATCAGGTATACCATTAAATACTATACTATATGTTGATGACGTCAAGAGAAGTCTTGCATCAGCCCGGTTCTCAGAACTCCTGGAGAGAGATGTTGCCTGTGGATATTGTATCACAGGCACAGTCCAAAGATGTAAACAATCAGCCTATTACACGAAGGGGGTCCGACAGCCGATCAGTTCCAGTCATTCCCCCAAGAAGGAGGTTCACGGCTCGTGTTGTCTGTAGTTCAACCATACGTAGACGGTCAGTACCGCGGATCGATTGAGTCCGCATAGTTACTTTGTGCCAGGAAGGACTCTCAACAAGGGAAGTGTCCAGTCGTCTCGGAGTGCACCAAAGGGACATTGGTCGGACAAGGAGGAGATACGGAGTGGCTGGAACTATCTATGACACGCCTAGCTCAGGCCGTCCAAGGGCTACTACTGCAGTGGATGACCGCTACCTACGGATTGTGGCTCGGAGGAACCCTGACAGCAACGCCACCATTTTGAATAACGCTTTTCGTGCAGCCACAGGACGTCGTGTTACGACCCAAACTGTTCGCAATAGGGTACATGATGCGCAACTTCACTTGCGACGTCCATGGCGAAGTCCATCTTTGCAATCACGACACCATGCACTACAGTACAGATGGGCTCAAAACATGCCGATCTGACCGCTCATGATTGGCTTCACGTTCTCTTCACCGATGAGTGTAGCACATGTCTTCAGCCAGACAATCGTCAGAGACGTGTTTCGAGGCAATCCAGTCAGGCTAGACGCCTTAGATAAAGTCCAGCGAGGTGGAGGTTCCCTGCCGTTTTGGGGTGGCATTATGTGGAGCCGACGTACGTCACTGGTGGTAATGGAAGGCGCCGTAGGCTGTACGATACATGAATCCCATCCTCCGACCGACAGTGCAACATTATCGGCAGCATATTGGCGAGGCATTAGTCTTCGTGGACGACGATTCGCACCCCCATCGTGCACACCTTGTGAATGACTTCTTTCAGTATAATGACATAGCCCGACTAGAGTCGCCAGCACGTTCTCGAGACATGAACACTATCGAATACGACTGGGATAGATTGATGATTAAGTCCCATACTCCTTGACAGAGCATAGGGGAACGATGCGGGAGGCTGGCACTGCCCTACTATGCAAGGTCCTGGTGGAGGTGGTTTGCCATTGCCTTCCTCCGACCGTAATGGGGATGAATGATAATGAGGAAGAAGACGACACAACACCACCCAGTCAGCTCGAGGCAGGTGAAAATCCCTGGCCCCTTTGGGAATCGAACCTGGGACCCAGTGCTCGGGAAGCGAGATCGCTACCGCGAGATCACGATAGATTGAAAACGGCTGTTTAAACGACGCGACCCATCAACCACTCTGAGGGATCCACGCTAAATCGCCATTGAGGAGTGGGACAATCTGGACCAACAGTGCCTTGATGAATTTCTGGATAGTGTGCCACGTCAAATACAAGCATGCATCAATGCAAAAGGACGTGCTACTGGGCATTAGAGGTACCAGTGTATACAGCAATCTGGACCACAACCTCTGAAGGTCTCGCTGTATGATGGGACAACATGCAATGTGTAGTTTTCATGAGAAATAAAAAGGGCGGAAATGATGTTTATGTTGATCTCTATTCCAATTTTCTGTACAGTTTCCGGAACGCTCTTAGCCGAGGTGATGCAAAACTTTTTTTTTTGATGTGTACATGAAACAGAAGATAATTTAGAAAGAGCTGTATACAGATTGAGGCAAACGCCATATATTACACCATAATTATATCTGCAAATAAGATAGAAATGGCTTTCAAAGGAAAGAATCCACTCAGATCGTAAATAATAAGAAAAGGGATAATTTTAGAGCAAATATCCCATTCCTATTATCTAGGGTATGATATTAGTTTTAACTATATTGATGGCATTGAGAAGAAGGTTAATAAGCACCAAGCTATCCGCAGTACAACTGTGGGCCGTGCACAGCTCGTATTCATGCAGTTTATTGCTTGGCATCTTGCCATCGCAGTTATTCTATCTCGTTTCTTATTCGATTTACTGTCCTCACCAAGTTGCTGGCTTTGCCCGTGAGTGGCGGCAGTAGCGCTTATCGGTACAAGTACTGTGTTACTATCTTTGGAGCGACTGCTAGTAATTCCGGGATGCGTTGTGTGGAGTGAGTTAGTGGCGAACAGACATCACGTCGGTTGGGGGCGCAACAGCGAGCAGGTTCGTGCAGGGCGGGGGCAAGCTGGGGCCGCTGGCAGCGTGCTGCCACTGCCGGATCGAGGCGGGGTAGCTGCGAGGGCGACGACTTCGTTGTACACCGTGCCCTGGACGTTTAAGCTGAGTGAAGCGTTAACTGCTAATGCAGCCTCGACTATTCTGAGATCTCGCCTTTGGTCGGCGGGTAGCTGCTCCCAGGGCTGCTGAGCCTGGCGGCAACGAGTGAAGTGTTTTGAGGCGACGAAATTTTGCAGCCGTCTTTCTCTATTTGTTATTCATAAATGAATTTAGTTTTATTCTTATTAGTGACGTGCAACCAGCAGTATCTTCTGCCTTTTGGCTACTAACTCTCCAGATATATATTTGGTGGGGGAGTGGGGAGGTCTACCTTGGTTCTAGCGTTTCCTTCGGCATTGGTTGTTTTCTG
This sequence comes from Schistocerca gregaria, assembly GCF_023897955.1. Classification (NCBI taxonomy): domain Eukaryota; kingdom Metazoa; phylum Arthropoda; class Insecta; order Orthoptera; family Acrididae; genus Schistocerca; species Schistocerca gregaria. The sequence goes on from NC_064923.1 coordinate 83,567,840, forward strand.
AAGACGTAGTGTTCTCTGTCTCTTGGACCTTGCCTAAAAATGTTCCATCGTTGTACTGGTGATCGGACGTTAGCCGGATTGGTTAGACGGTCGGTCGGCGCTTAAGCTGCCCCTAGTTTGAGTTAGCATCCCGTTACGTAAGTACAGCTCTTGGCTGCCCGTCTCACCATATGTTTGAGTTACCTTCCCAGGCCGAACTTTGGGATACTTGCTGAGAACAAAGTGTCCTGATTCCTTAGATTGTGATGTTTGTTTTAAGGATATTTGTAATTTTCTAATTATTGACGGTGGTGCCTTCACCAGAGCAATAATTTCACTTCTTTGGTGTTAAGGCCTTCAGCCATGTTACAATACGTTTTGTTTTTAAAGCAAACTTGTTTTAAAATCAAAGTACTGTTAAAATTTGTGCTATTTGGAATTGTTCTTCTGACTTCTAATTCAGGCCTTCAGCCGTTTGTGATTTGAAGTCGTGTGTGGCCTTCAGCAGAGCAATAATTTCACTTCCTTCATAATAAGGCCTTCAGCCGTGTTACAATAAGTTTTTTTTAAGCAAACTTGTTTTAGAAGCAAGGTATTTGTTGGGATGTGTGCTATTTGGAATTGTTTTCGTGACTTCTAATTCAGACCTTCAGCCGTTTGTTATTTGAAATTGTTTGTGGCCTTCAGCCGAGTGGTAATTTCACTTCTTTATAACAAAGGCTTCAGCCATGTTACAGTTTGTTTTAAAACGAAGTATTTATCTTAATATGTGCTATTTGGAATTGTTCTTCTAACTTCTAATTCAGGCCTGCAGCCGTTTGTTGCTTGAGGTTATTATTGGTTGCCTTTGGCCCTAAAATAGTGAAATTTTTTTCTGTGATAAGGCCTTTAGCCGTCATGCAGACTATTGTGTTTTTTCAGGAGATTGTTTTAAAATTATAATTTCTTTAAATAAAGTCTACATATTTGTTGTGCAACGGAGAGTAACTGATTACGACCCCCATCCACAATCGTATCCTTACCCTGCCCCATCCTGAAAAACCAGCTCTCAAATTGGAAGAACTTTGGGAGGAAAAACTGAAAAAGAGACACAAATTTAATTCTGTATAGTTATTGACTACGAAGGCTTTCCCGGCGTAATAACTGATAATATTCTTCTCGGGTATGCAGCCGGATCATAACGTCTTCATGACACGATATTTCCGCGGTCCAACTGGCCGCCATCTTCAGGTGAGAGTGCTGGTGCACGATCTCGCCGGAACTGACTTCCCAGCTCGCTCGCTCGCTCGCTGTAAAACGCTGGCTTCATATGCCAGGTGTAGGGGCAGGTTAAGCAGCGGGGCTGCTGTTCCTGCAGTGACATCTTCAGGGTGCTTTTATTCCTAACAGAGTGAACTGTCCTCACTAGGCGTCAGTCATTGCGACGCCATATTTGTTACCGACATCGTGCTGCGAGAGAAATTACTCTCGCAGTAGATCTGGCTATCGAGTCGTTGGCCTGTGGTGGACCTGGCGGCCCAGACCACGAATCAGGCGACTGGCAGAGTGTTCTGCATCGCTGTAGAACACCCTTGCGATTTGCCGGAAGCGATCCCGTAGGAAAGGGATGCCCGCTTCCTCATGGAGCAGCCTTGCTGGGTAGCGAGGCGGCTTGTGGAGCGCAAGTCGCAGCGCCCTATTTTGCACGCGTTGGAGCGTCGCAATGTGCGTCGCTGCCGCGTTACCCCACACCACGGCCGCATATTCCAGTACCGGTCGGACGAGGGACAGATACATGGTGAGGCCGTGGCGTGGAGGAAGCGTCGATGAGGGATTGAGTAATGGGTAAAGCGCGCGAAGGCGCCCCACTACCCGCCCTCTGACGTCGCGGATGTGTGGCAGCCACGTCAGGTATCTGTCCAATGTCACCCCGAGATATTTGCCGGTCCGCAACCATGGAATGGGGCCCCCCATGATCGTGACCGGCGGTAGGTCCGGCGGCATCATCCTTCTGCTAAAGATGACAGCCTGGCTCTTCGCAGCGTTAAACTTAAGGCGCCATTTCGTGGACCAGGCACCCAGGACGTCACATCCGAGCTGGAGGCGGCGGCGCATCTCGGCCGCGTTCATGCTGCGGGTGAACAGCGCCGTGTCGTCAGCATAAAGCGCCAACTCCACGCGTGCCACCCGCGGGGCGTCGGCGGTGTACAGGGAGTACAGCAGGGGACCGAGGACCGACCCCTGCGGCACTCCCGCCCGAATCTGCCGGTCGGTGGATGTGCCCTCATCAGCTCGGACGTGGAAAGTGCGCCCCGAGAGATACGAGCGCAGCAGGACCACGTGCGACGTCGGTACCCCGTGCACAAAAAGTTTGTACACGAGGCCGTCGTGCCACACGCAGTCGAAGGCTTTGGAGACGTCGAGAAGTACCGCCCCTAGGTACTCTCGCGTCTCCAGCGCACGCATCGCCTGCTCCACGAGGCGCAACAGCTGCTGTGTGGTAGAGTGGCCCCGCCGGAAACCAAACTGCTCCTCGGGAAGGAGTTGCTGCTCTGTCACGATGCGCAGCAGCCGCTCCACGTACAACCTCTCAAACACTTTTGAGAGGGACGGGAGCAGTCTGATCGGCCTATAGTGCGCTGCCTGTCGCGGATCCTTGCCGCTCTTGGGGATGGCAACCACTTCCGCATGTTTCCATGCGGAAGGGAAGGTCCCAGTGCGGAGGATACTGTTAAAGATGTCCGCCAGAGATTGGTGTACCTCCGGCGGTATCATCCTCAACAGGTGGTTGGTGACACCATCCGTGCCACCCGCCTTCCTCGGATTGAGGCGACGGAGCTGCAGGTCCACTTCCTCGGGTGTTATCTCCTCGATCACATCGTCAGCCTCCCTTGCAGCGAGGAAGACCGGCAGGCGATCCTCCACCAGACGAACATGATCGGGATCGAGCACACCATCAACAGGACGAAAATTTTCCGCGAACGTGTCCGCGAGGATGCTGGCTTTAGCATCCGGCTCGCAGACAACGTCCGCGCCCGCATGGAGAGGCGGGACTCGCTGGCGACGACGAAGGAAGCGCTTGGCGGTCCGCCAAGCACTACCATCCGTCGTAGTTAGGGTGGCCACCAAGCCCGCCCAGTCCCGATTCCGATGTTCATCGATGGCTGCCCGAATCTCTCGTCGCGCCCTGTTGAGGCGGCGCTTCGTTTCTGGCTGCCGTGTGAGCTGCCACTCCCGGAAGAGGCGATTCTTGTTTGTTATCGCCTCCAGGATAGGCGGCGGGAGTTGGCGCGACATGTCTCGCGGCCGGTCCGGCCGCCTGGGGGTGGCCGCCTCCGCCGCAGCTAGTGTGTGCCGCGTGAAGAAGGCTAACGCTTCTTCAGCCCCATGCACAGCGGGATCTGGCGCGCCCTCGAGTCGGGCAAGGACCTCGTCACGGAAGCGCGTCTCGTCGATGCCTCGGAAGTTGCGGCGGACGGACGGCAGAGATGCACCGATGACGTCCATGTCGAAGACCACCGGGAGGTGATCGGACGACATGGCACATCGAACGGTGGCCGAAGTGAAGTGCCCAACACCTTTGAGCACGGCGATGTCGAGCACATCTGACTGGCCTCGATGGGGGAAGACAGTGGGATCATAAGGCCCCAGTACTATCGCGCCATGCCGCTGTGTGGCGCGGAGGAGTCGGCGGCCGCTGGCATTGGTAACGCGGGAGTTCCACTGTGTGTGCTTGGCATTCAAGTCACCCGCAATGAAGACTTTCCCGCGCAGAGCCAGCAGGGCGTCGATGTCGGCCTCCTGAAGCAGTCCCCTCGGCGGCCTGTAGGCCGCAACGAAGGTGATCACCCCTGCCGTCGTGGTGACAGCCACCCCAGTGGCCTCCACTGCAGTGAGGGGCGGAAGCTGAACGTCATGGTGCTTGAGGGACGCCTTGATATAAATAGCCGTCCCCCCGCCATGCGTCAACCTGTCGGTGCGGTAGCACCGATAGTTGGCCACCTTGACATGTGTCCCCGGCTTCAGGAAGGTCTCGCACACGAGGCAGATGTCAATTGCCTCGTCGCGCAAGAACTCCCTGAATTCCCCTCGTTGGGGGACCAAACTGTTTGCGTTGAAAGCGCAAACGGTGAGGCCATGAATGTGGCGATTATCCATGACGCGGCGGGGTTGCAACGCCGGTCTGAAGGGCCGACGTGACCGCGGTGACGAGCACCGGTAGCTGCTCGAGCAGCTGGCTCAACGACCGCAAGAGCGAACGGAGCTCGGCTGCATCGGTGGCCGAGGGGGCGGCGTTGGCCGCTGGGGCGGCCTCCGCCACTGGGGAGGTCGGTTGCGGCAACTCCGGAGGAGACGACTGCCGCGGTGCGTCGGCAGCCGGTTGCGGCGTAGCACGAGGTGCTGTCGTCTGTTGCGGCAGTGTGTCATCGGCATTCCGGCGTGCAGCGGCATGGGTGGCCCGGCCCGCGCGCTGGCGACGCCTGCGCGGGGCGGCAACCCGCGCGCTCTGCGTGGGTGTTGGGTTGGCCTCCCCCCCGGGCGAAGCCGGGGACGGCGCGGCCGGTTGCCTCGTCTCGCCCGCCGCCAGTTCCGAACGTCGGGCGGTGGCGGCTGATGGTCCGCCCTTGGTGGCGGCAGCAAAGCTGGTGGACGGGTGCACCTTACGAGAAGGAGCAGCCCCTCCGCTCCGGTGGTTTGGGCCCCTTTTAAAGGCCGAACAGCCTCTGTAGCTGGCAACGTGCGCGCCGCCGCAGTTGCAGCACGTCGGCTTCTCTTCCTTGGCAAGCCCGCAAGACTTGCTCTCGTGCTGTCCCGCGCATTTGACGCAGCGGGGCAACATAGAGCAGTAGCGGGAGACATGGTCGAGCCTCTGGCAGGAAAAGCACTGGGCCCTCTTGCCTTTGGCTCGGAGAGGTTCCACCGCGACCCTGACCCGGCCGACTCGCTGCACCTGGAAAATCTTCCGATTTTCCAGGTTGTCGACGAGGACAACCTGGTACAGTGGCATGTCGCGGTGCGTGCGTGGGGACTTCATCAGTCCGGTGGACCGGACGCCGAAGCCCATGTCCTCGAGTTCTTCTCTAAGATAGTCCGCCCCAAACTTGAGTGGAAGGTGGCGGAACACCACCTTCAGAAGGTTGAGCGGCTCAGAGGGGTGCGTGTAGCACGGGAGGCCATCTCTGGAGATGGTGTCCATCACCGCGCGGTACTCCTCGTTGGAGGACACCGTGACCTTGTAGAGGTCACGGCCAGCAGTCTTGACAGTGGCGGACGTGGCCGCCCTGTCTAGTTTTTGCTGGAACTCCTTGTACCCACCCGCCCATTGGATTACGATGGGCGGGGGCTTCTTTTGGGCCGACACAGGAGGCGCGGCGCCACCTTCCGTCGCGTCCACGCTGGCCCCCGCGAACGCGTTGGCGGTCGGCAGCGGCGTCGGTTGCTGCAGCGCAGCAGCCCTGGCAGTGTGCCGCCTGGGAGGGGCGACAAAACCATCCTCATCCGGCTGCCGGGAGGTGGCAGGTGGACGAGTGGGCCGCCGCGTCTTCGTCGGTCTCGGCGAGGCGGCGCTCGCGGAGGAGCCCGCGATAGTCGTCCCAGACTCCGTGGTGGAAGGGCGGGAAGCCCTCGAGGCCTTCTTCCGCGGCCTCGCTGTGTCGGACGTCTGAGAGGGCGTGTCGGAGTCGTCATGCGTCATAGCCCGGCGCTTTCTGGGCGCACGGGCAGCGTCAGAGTCAGTGTCACGGCGCTCTGACTCGGCAATGGCCTCAGCCAAATTTGCGTCAGGCAGGTCGATATCCTGCATCTCGGCGGCCGCAGCTAGCGTAGCCACGGGCTCTTCTCGTGTCTTGGGGACCAGGGGTGCAGCCGGGGGCACATCGACCTCTTCAGTGGTCGAGGCCAGCGGCGCAACTCCCGCCGAGGCCGCCACCGCCGGGACCGCAGACTCGCGCGATTCAACCGGCGGGGCTCTCGATGGCACACCCGACACTTGCTGCCTCGTGTACGGCAGAGTGGCACCCTTCCGAATGTGACAGAAGGCGAGTATAGTCGCCTCGTCGTCCTTTCGACCCGGGTAGGAACCCCCGTGTGCGAGTTTGTTTATAAGAATGAACACTCGATCACGAGAGAGCACATCAGAATCCGAAGAGTCATTCCTGTCGTGGTCAGTTGTCGTAAGTCGGTTCGTCATAAGTGGGGGGCCGGATGGGGCCGCCACCGGGATCAGCTCAGTCGCCTGAGCTGGCCCCGACGGGCGGCGATCCGCCACACCCTTCGCAGGTAAAGCAACCTCTCGCAACGACATCTCGAACAGCACTGCGTCGTGCGTGCGTGTGTGCGTGCGTTGACTTCCCAGCGCAAGCGGCGGCCCCTATATAGGCCGCAGAAGACCCACAACGCGTGCGCGAGAAGGTGCCGTAACTGCCCTCTAGCGCAGTAGACATACCCTGCCGCCAGTGATGGAAACAGGCGAAATCGAGATTCATAAGAAAGGGGTCCCGTTCCGTCCGATCGTGAGTAATTTGGGTGCTCCTACCTACAATCTAGCCAAGTATTTAGCATCTGTTCTTGGCCCTCACGTCGGTAAATGCGAACATCACATTTCCAATTCTATGGTGTTTATTCAGAGATTGAAGTCCTTGTCTCTTAGTCCCTGGGATTTGCTTGTGAGCTTTGATGTCGTGTCGCTTTTTACCCGGGTTCCTCTAGAAGAATCCTTGCAATTAATTGGTGAGAAACTGGATGAGGAAACAACCAGGCTTTGTCGCCACGTGTTAACGTCGATGTACTTTTTATTCAATGACAAATATTTTGAACAGACTGACGGAGTGGCTATGGGGAGCCCTTTGTCCCCAATAGTCGCCAATCTTTTTATGGAAGATTTTGAGGACATGGCGCTGAAGACGGCGTCCTTAAAACCAACCTGTTTTTGGAGGTACGTTGACGATACGTTTATGGTGTGGCCTCATGGGAGAGAAGCTCTGGACCGCCTCCTAGATCATTTCAATTCCCTTCATCCTAGCATCAAATTTACCATGGAGGTGGAAAATGATGGAAAGCTTCCGTTTCTAGATGTTCTGGTGTATAGAAAGGATGATGGGACACTGGGACACAACGTTTATCGAAAGCCTACGCACACGGACCGTTACTTACATGAGCTCTTTGGCTCTGTTAAGGATGACTTGGGTTTGAGGAAGCCCGGTGTTTACAAGATCCCTTGCCACTGTGGAAAGGCTTATATTGGTCAGACAATCCGGACCATTCAGGAGCGATGTGTTGAGCATCAGCAGCACACAAGGCTGCTTCAGCCTGAGAAGTCTGCAGTGGCGGAACACTGTCTCACCGATGGACACAGAATACTATATGACGAGACACAAATGGTTGCCCCTGCATCTCGCTATTGGGACTGTATTTTAAAAGAATCCATAGAGATTCGGTTATCTGACAATCTTATTAATAGAGACAAGGGTTTTCTTTTAAGTAAGACTTGGGACCCAGTGTTATCTGACATTAAAAAACAACGGTCTGTGGTTCTATCGTCGGAATAAATTTTTATTTATTTTAATTTTTTAATTTTTGACAGCGATATCTCGATTTCGCCGGTTTCCATCACTGGCGGTGGGGTATGTCTACTGCGCTAGAGGACAGTTACGGCACCTTCTCGCGCACGCGTTGTGGGTCTTCTGCGGCCTATATAGGGGCCGCCACTTGCGCTGGGAAGTCAGTTCCGGCGAGATCGTGCACCAGCACTCTCACCTGAAGATGGCGGCCAGTTGGACCGCGGAAATATTGTGTCATGAAGACGTTATGATCCGGCTGCATACCACAGAAGATAGATTTTCAAACAAGATAATGAATTATCGGCCGATTGAAGAACTATGTGGACCTCGTAACAGATGGACGGATGGATGAGTGAGTGAAACCAGAGCATGTGATTACAATACCTAATCCTTGGAAGGAGACAATGATGATCATACAACGCTTTATATTACACAGCGTTATTCATTAGTACCTCTGTGGTTTAGGAAGATGACAGCATGAAACCTACAAAATACACAGAACATAAAAACAAGTCCCTCCAAGCTTTTTGTTCACGGTACAGGCGCTGTTTGTGACACAGCCAACGTCAGGACGGGTGGAAGTACACATGCGTGCAGCTCATTGGAGAAACGACAGCAGCTCACTTTTGAAATCTGATCAGTCGGTTGCTTATCTGCAGGAGCGAACTAATTCGATTCGCCAACATTGAGTGGGTGATTTGTATATATGTTCCGACAAGTCGGCCCCTCAGTGCAGCTGCGCCATGGTGTGTAGTACGAACCGAAACTTGGAAAGACGCTCTATCCACCGATATGTATCATTTTTCTGTATGTCTAGTAGTTTTTGGGCAGTCGTCATCTAAAGCCCTAGAGGTACATGGGAATAACCCTGTCTGTGTAGTGATGAGGTATGTTAGCAGAAACTATTTCTGATATATAATCTAACACTGTCGTGTCTGTCGGTTTGTCTGAACACATTAATCTCCAAAACTCCTGGATCAGTTGTGGTGGGGTAGCTTTGGACAACAGGTAGACTTCAGTTTATCAAAATCTGATCACAGGAAAAAAGGTATCGTAATTTAAGGTTTTACCTAATTCCATCCTGTCTCTCTGTTTGGCACGCTAATCACCAAAACTACTAGACAAATCGTCTTGGGGGTTTCACAGCTAAATTCGTTGCTTGAGGAAAAATAATAGGCTTTATTTCATTAAAATATGAACAAGAAAAAAGATATTGTTTAAAGATTTATCCAAAATCGTCTGCTTAGCTTAGTGATATGACCAAACTAAACTACAGTCGTCCGGTCATAACTGTGGGTTCTTTGACTGTTCGGGAAGAAGGCTCATCGAAACTAACATATGAAATATTAGTTCACTTTATTACATAATGACAAAAAGATTTACTTAAGTTGATACAATCCGTCACAGGAGCGCTTGACAACTTATGGCTCTGAGCACTATGGGACTCAACTGCTGTGGTCATTAGTCCCCTAGAACTTAGAACTATTTAAACCTAACTAACCTAAGGACATCACACACATCCATGCCCGAGGCAGGATTCGAACCTGCGACCGTTGACAACTTAGAACTGTCACTGATTATTAAAGCATCACCTGATGCACAAATTAACGAACTCTTGAAGTACAATTTTCAACATTTACAAAAGTAGATTTCCATCTTGAGACTTGAATAATCCTATAATCCCACTCGATGATATTGGCGGTGGCAGAGCACTTCCAAGCTGTGTTCTATATTGACCTCTGTATGAGGACACTGCTGCGCTGGGAGAAAGAGTGTTTCCTTCAGCCTCTCCTATACATCACTGTGCGTTACAGCGAGACATAGTTGTTGTCTGTGGTATCAATGTGCGTTGTTGACTTTGGTGTGGCACCATGATTTTTGGACGATACCACACTCACTAGCTTGGATGTTTAATCATCATTGTGTAATACACCAAAGAATGAATAGATGGCTCTGTTGGCATTGTAGTACACCAAAGAACAAATAGATGGTGCTGACAATGTTTTCAAACTCAGTGACAGAAACATTTTCAGTAGTTTACATCAGCGACAGAATTAAGTGCTGCTGTCTTACGATTATGAATATCAAGTAGCATTAAATTCGTCTATGATATGCAGATTTCTGATACTTCTTTGGATATTAAAAACGTAATGACATCGCTTTGCTTTTTTTTCGATACGTTTCATTTATATTCTTTGCCAAGAAAAACGAATTTATCAAGTTTTCTTTGCGATTTGAATGCTTACTCATTACATTTTGATTTCGTTTGTGAATAAAATGTCTAGAAAACAGTTGAGGGTTTCTGAATACACGAAAATGGCTAAAAGACTGAAGACTATCTGAAGAATTCAATGAAGATCGTGAGCCGAGACTTGCTGTGGCTCGAGAACCACAGGCTTTAACTTGTTCCTTGGAACTCGTTCCAAAAGTAAAGTGCGACATAATTTTATCAACAGCGTCATGCTTCTCTCACTAAACAGAACCCATTACTTACGGAGGCTTAAAGTTACTTCTCTCCAATGTAACGTCATAGACGCGGAGATTTTCATGACAAATGGCCCAGAAGAGCGTGTTTTTATGCCCTGAATGCTGCTTATTCTTAACAACTTAGCGTTTCACTTTAGATATGTACAATTGCCAGCGACTTTGTATTATGCCATAACCATAAAGATGCTGCATGTTGTGTGTAGGGGCCTTAGTTGTTTCTCGAAGAGGCAGCTGTATGTGGCTCTCTCGCCTGGCAGTGAAGAAAACAGTCACTACTTCAAACGTTGCATACAAAGAAGCTTTATTGGTCAAAAATAAATTCCACACGAATGAAGTCTAAGGCACAGCTATAAATCAAAATCCAGACAATGCTGGGTTTCTCACAGTGTTTAAGTAAAGGTTGCTGTTGAAAAAATAATTACACAAAACACCATAAACTGAAAGGATTTTAATTAAAGATCCTAGGTGACTAATGTTCAACTTAAATTACTACATCTATTTCTGGTTGCCTCGGAAGAGGTCGAAGCTTGTTGGGTAACGAAAGCTACACTTACGTTTTGACTCACCGTTACTACTCTATTCTACTTGCACATTGCCTCCACTGATGTGTGGGTGTCTCGGAAAACGTCAGGTCTACACCCACCTATGTTGGTGGCTTCTGCATTTGTTTTATACGGAGTGATTTTGTCCACAGTGTACAAACTCTGGGGATTGATCGATGAGAGGATAGGAACAAAAAGGATCTAACGATCTTATGTCCGGAATGCATGGTTTCCATGCTACAGATCATTTATTCAATCATACATTGCTACTGAGACTGCGGTCTAATATGCGCTGTACCATGCAGCCTAGTTACAGTATGTGTTGAAAATGGTTTCCAAGTGCCTCAACGCATGCGTGTGCGCGCCGTAGCATGTTCTGTCTCACCTGACCTCATCTGCAAGGCTGCATCCGAACAGTGTCAAAGGCAGCATGAATACGCTGCTCCAATGTCTCCACATCTGGAATGGGCTGTGCATACACGATACTTTTGACAAGGCCCCCATAACCAGGGATCGCACGGGTTGAGATCACGTGAACGAACCGGCCATGCAACTGGCCCCTCGTCCGATGCATTGACCAGGGAGACAATTGAGATGCGTCCGGATGTTAAGGGCGAAGTTGGCTGGAGCATCATCATGTAGCAGCCACATAACTCTTCGAATGATCAAAAGTACTGCAGGGGGGCTTAATTAAATAAAATGGCAATAATTTTAATTTTAGTCGCTGTTTGTCCGGTTACGCAGTCTCGTAACCGGTTGGCCCTGAATAATATTAGTACGCAATCTGACTGCATAGAATTACAACAAAAAATGAAAGGAAATTTCCACTAACACAATTAAGTCCCCAGCAACTATAAAGCTACGAAACAAAGTACAAATGTAACTGTTCTGAAGTGTGATTCAACGTAAACATCTGGCACGGTTCTTCCACGATAAGATATTTTGAACACCATTTACACTGAAGTAATTAAAAAACTAGAAATACTATAATTGCATATAGAAACCAGAATTACAGTCAAATACAAGAACACGAACCAGATGCATTGCTGACTGAACCTGTGACCAAGAGGCATTGTTATTTAGGATGTCTAAAATATCTTTACCTTCATATATATTGACAAAAAATACACTTTGATCATTGCAATATCCCCAATCGAATAACATATGGTGTCTTGCCCAACAGAACAACTAGTAATCTATCGACGTCTCAACAAGCACAGATCACACCTACCTCAGAACTACCACTTCCCAGCGGCAACTTCCCAGCGGCAACTGCCAGTGGAGGCGGCTGAATAATACTCTTTGGCTCAATGTCTGGCGCTGTGACTCAGTGTAGCCACCGTTCATATGCCCTCCTCCATGGACTAGAATTTGATGGTATTTTTCCAGAATTGGTGGTGAAAATACCATCAAATTCGTAAAAAAAATACAGGCAAATATAAAAGATAATATTTAATAAGTAAATACCACATAACTACATAAATTTTGGCGTTGCACTGACCCTTCTATAACCTAATATTGAAAATACGGTAAGGAATAGAAATGCTTACATACATGTGATTTTACATAATAGTTTACACAAGTATCATGTGGTTAAACAATTCAATCAATAGCGTCAGCAATGACGAATAGATGCAGGTAAGAGTCTCATAACATTTCATAAACAGTAAACACACAAAAAATCAGTTTTATCAAATATTCACATAAAATCACATGGTCAATAGGTGCAAATAACAGTCTCATAACATTTCATCAGCAGTATTTAAACAGCTCCAACAGTGGCACCCAGAAATGGCAAGCAGGCGCAGACAACATCAAGTGACATTATCTCAGTAGAAGCAGTTCCATCTGTGGCACCCAGTAATTTTGAACAGGTGCAGGTAACAGCCCATAATATTCACTATCACTAATCAGACAGTTTATCAGAGTTCATTAGCACAAATTAAACACTTCCAAGTGGCACCCACCAATGTTAATATGTGTAAGCACGAACAACAGTTTGAATGCACACACAATTGCTTTTACAAAATTATCATCTATGCTCTTACACTAAACATACAAATTATAATAAACACACAAATGGAACCAGATAATTGTCGTATTAACTATTAAAAATACACAAATAACAGTAAACCTATAATATTTATGGGTGTCAGTGCAAGCCATAACAAACAAGTAAAATAATATTTCGGAGATAGGTCGGTACCAAAACACTTATCTCTCATCCACATATTAAGTACTACTGTATAATTGAATAGTGTTAACTGTGTAAATGCAATTCTGTCAAAATTTGATGCTCAATATGTGTATCAAGTAGTAGTGGTACAGTGTATAACAGTCAATAATAGTTACTCAACGTTATAGTCATCATGTCAAGACCAATGTTTGACATGCCAACTTTTTCTGAACAACTGTCAGTGTGCGATGATATGCAAATACTTCCTTTCTCCAAAAAAAAAAAAGTATATACTGCTTATTGATTTAACAAAGTGAGTGAGTGAGTGTGTACAATCTTCCTCCTACTTTAGTGTTCTAATCTGCCATCTTCATCCACCTTGTTCCATATAAACAAACAAACAAAAATGCGTCTCACTTCACCTCTTATCCACCAAAACTCCAATAATCATCAGCATCACATAATCTCAATACTACAATAATACGTCTTACGTCGATACACATAAAGCCTATCATCAAATATCATTTACCTTACCTCTTGTCCACCAAAACGCCAATAATCATCAACTTCACACAATCTCAATACATCAATAATACCTCTTCAATACGTCGATACATATAAACCTTATCACCAATATCATTTCGCTTCTGTAACAACTCTTTCCTCTACTCAGTCTCCTTGAACAAGTACAGATAAAATCCTAGTGCAAACTTAAATTCATCATCCCCATACAATCCGAAGACAATGTCATCACACAACCTCTGTGTAGTCCATCTGACCCACATCTTCTACTCATTATGAATTATAAAGTGCATTTTAGTTACCTTGTCCATCATTAAACAAAAGAAATGCATACATGACCTCCAACAGCCTTTAGTTTGAATAGCTTTTAGTAAGTAAGTACGAGTACAGAGTGTGAACGATCGTAATATTTCACAGTGTCTGCACCACTTCAAGAATCATGGCAGAACAGTAGCAAACATGTGGAGTATTTCTTGTGTCAAGTGTTATTTGCTATTTGCTGTTTGCTGTTTCAATTGCTCACGAAGAATGCAGTGTAATAACTGTCAATGGTCTAAACCTAGTGTTTGTATGTCATGTCGTTAGCTTCCTTCCTATTAGCATAAATTTATACAGCTTCCATACAACCTCCAGCTCATGTGACTTCAATGAAGTTTCTTGTACCAATGTCGATCGTAGAATTACAGCAGTTCATTTTCTTATCTTAAAATATAAAGCACTGAGCGTAAGCAAAACATGCAATAGCGAGTAAATATGCCGGTAGAGAACAGAATGTTAACAAGTGGATGTAGCACAATCCACTATAACGATGCTCTGCCAAGCGAATAATCTATCATTAATACCATAGTGTGACCCAAACTCCATGTTCGTACACCGTATATCAGCATTTCTATACACCAAATTAAAGAGTAGTTGTGGCAACAAAACAAACGTATAATATGCAATTCATACGCAGAGCAGCAAAAAAAAAAATAATCTCACAATAAGCAGGTCATCAGCATCATATCAGCATAAGCAAATAAATGTTCATATGTAATCTTAATAAATAAACATGAAGGCGCAAGCAGATAAATCACAAATTTAAAGAAGCACAGCAGGCACATAATAAAAAAAATGATATCAGTGAAAGAGCATAGCAGCCAAGCGCTGCATAATATACATAAGTAGAAACCCTGTTCAAAATCAGTTAACATAGAGTATAAATCACGTAATCGCGAGCAGCAAATTACGTCTAAAGTACGTACCTAAGTGGAAATATGTTACCTGAAAAATAAACTCAATAGTTACCTTTTTAGTTTATTACTTTCTTCTTCGAAATGACATTCTTCCTGAAATTTTCTCGATGGCAAGTCCTCTTAATGTCGGACACACAGAATTTACCTGAAGTTCTTAAATATTTTATACAACCCGTATCCTGAAAAATACTGAACGTTAATAACAATTTATCAAGTCATTATAGCTTTATACTGAATTTAACCAGGGAAATTAGACTATTTGCTTAAGGCTGTCAGTGCATTCGCACTTTGCGCTCGATCAGCTGTGGGTACGCGTGACGTAGGAAGCTATTGTTTGCGGTCAACGACTGCCTTGTGCTGCGCGCAGACTTGAGTGTTGCTTTGAGTATGTGCCGCCACCAGAACACGGCGCGGTTTCCTTGTATTCTCTGCGTGTTGACGTATAACTTAGTTTCTCAAAAGTATGTCATTCCACAAAAATTTTAACGTTCCATATATGTTGTATTCCCTTAGAGCGCCGTGATTTAAGAGTTTCTACTTCGACAGTGTTATCATGAATAATTTTGCGAACTCTATATGGACCGTTATAAAGCAGAAAAAATTTGCGACACAAGCCTTTTCCTTTGTGAAACAAACGATGAGACTTAACACCTTTTCACCAACTGACAAGGTTTTTAAACGACCAGGATGTTTAGCTGATTTCTCTCTTCTAGCAACCGCAGATGCAATATTTTGTAGAGCCAGATTGACAGCTTCAGAATGCCGCAGTTTCCGTGAAGGCGGAAAAGGAACGATTTCAGAAATGCCATTTGTCGGTGCTTTATTTTTTAATATCAATATAGGCGGTAAAGAAGTTGAATCATTAGGGAGTTCATTCAGAATGTTTTGAAAAATATGAAGATACTGATCCCACGTTCTGTGATTCTGATGACAAAGTCGACACAATTTATTGATTTCCTTCATCCATCTCTCTGAAGCGTTAGATTGAGGGTGAAAAAGTGAAATGAAAATTGGTTTAATCTTACGACGCCGTAGAGTACGAAACCAAATTTTGGAGCGAAACTGAGATCCATTATCTTATATAACCTTATCAACATGTCCCACTTCTTCAAGAAAATGTTTGATGAAAGCATTAGATACTGAACGAGCTGTTCCATTGCGTAAAGGTGTAAAACACACATTTTGATGTCAATTCCACTGTTACCAAAATGTACGCAAAACCATTAGTAGAACGAACCACTGGACCGAACAAATCGACTGCAGCCATGTTATTTAATTTCGCTGGAATGATAGGAAACAACGGTGCTCTGTGAGAAATAGTTGGCGGCTTAGCCTTTGACATAATTTGCATTTGGCAAGAACAGATCGAATACGTTTTTCCATATTACTGAAGTAGCAATTTCTTCGTAATTTATGAAAGCATTTTCTGCGACCGAAGTGTGCATAACTGAAATGTGTATACCAAATCAATTTATTAACCCACTCATCAGGAATGCAAACTAACCAAACAGTTGTCGACCGATTTTCGTTTAAAAAGAATATCATTGCGAACTAAATAATACTGTCTAATCCCTACTCTTTCCTTCCTCCTCCACTTCTCCTTAATGTCCTTCCAGATTGGATCCTTGTTTTGCTCCTTAGCAATGTCCTGGAGCGAAAACAAAATAAAGTTTTCAAACGCAACATCTTGTATATACATTAAACAATAATTGTTTTCTTTGCAGTCCTCAGCACTTTGTTTCAAACCCATAGGTGCACGTGAAAAAGCATCAGCAATAATATTTGAAAAACCCTGTATGTAAACAATACTAAAGTAAATTCCTGTAGATACAGCGCCCATCGTCACAATCTTCCATGTGTTAATTTTGCTGACTTAAGAAATTCCAGAGCTCGATGATCGGTGTAAACCTTAGTATGTCTGCCATACAAAAATATGCGAAATTTTGTGCAGCCCAAACAACTGCCAAAGCTTCAAGTTCCGTAATCGAAAAATTCTTTTCTGATTAACAGAGAACACGACTTCGAAATGCAATAGTTTTCTGTACTACAACGCCATTTTCTTCTGTCTCTTGAAATCAGTGTGCACCTAGGCCTTTGTATAATGAGTCCGCCGCCAAACAAAAATCTTTAGATAAATCCGGATGTGAAAGAAGTGGAGCAGCAACTAAAGCATAACGGAGTTGTTCAAATTCTGATTGAGCTTCCTCATCCCAACACCAATTAGAATTCTTTCCAGATAGTTCACATAAACGAGGTGTGGCCAAATTGTCCAATCTAACAAAGCGTCTAAGAAAATTACAGACACCAAGTAAACTACGAACATCACGTTTTGTAGTAGGAACAGCATAATTACGAATAGCGTCTAGTTTCTCTGAATCAGGAAGAATACCTTCTGTAGAAATAATATGACCAAGAAATTTCACCTGAGAACGACCAAATTCAGATTTTTCCAAGTTCACTGTAATTCCAACTCTTGCAAAAATACGTAATAATGAATCCAAAAATTTTGTTGTGCTCACTCCAAGAACGTTTAGCAATAAGAATATCGTCAACATATGAAGTAATATTGTCACGAAGATAAACAGGTAAAATTTCGTTTAAACTACGAATGAATGCTGCTGAAGATACAGTAAGTATAAACGGTAATTTCCGAAATCACTTTTGGGTAAAATAGTCATATCCGGTAATTCTTTACCGACTCTCTAGATAGATTGATAGTTGAAGAGTTGTTTTGATAGATACAAAGAATAGTAAAAGAGTAGGCAGCGGTGCAGAAAACTAAAAGGGAAATAGCACCACTACAGCTCGGGGCCCTGTGCACGCTACGGCACATATTCACTTCGTGTAGCGAATCCCCTGACGACCTAAACAGCCGCACATATTTTCCAGTTTGTGACCAATTTGGTAGAAGTGCGTACATAAATTGGTCTAACCATGAACATGGATGTATGTCATTCTTAGAATTGCAAAAGATCTTAAATTTCCGAACAGCTAAGAAGTGTTTATAGTCAATGTTTTCGCCTCGTGGCGACAAAGACCTACCGCGTCTGTCCCAGTCCCAATGTAGATTATTGTCAAGTTCGCGCCTGGCGCCCTCTTGTTGCTTCCCGTAAATGAAATTATTTTCTTCAAAGCCCTCTGCTATCTGTGATTCTAAATTTCTTCTGCTGTCTTTTCCTACGATTTCGCTTTCAATTTGTTTGACTTGCCTTCGTAACGCCTCAAATTCCCTTTTAACGCGTTCATTAAATTTTCCCTGATTTTCAACATGTTTATGTTTTGGTACTCTTCGGTTTCTACAAATGGCAATGGAGCTGTATCGTCTGAATCTGTCCCCGTTTAAACTAAGACTCGTCAGTTTATCTGAAATCTGAACTCTTTCCGATATGTCACCTATTTGTTCTTTCTGTTTATTTACGTCTTCCGTAAGTGTCGCGACTCGGGTTTCAGCATTGATACATTTAGTAGTTAACTGTTCACATTGTTGTGTTAGGTCATTTATTTTTTTCATTTGGTACATATTCCTCGAGTCTTTCAAATATTTCTTCCTTATCGTGTGCGCGTTGTAAATTTAACTCTGAAAAGTTTTGAACTATCACGCGAACTCTTTCATCCTGTTCTCTATCCTGTTCCTTTTGTATGATTTCTATTGAAATTAATATATTGTCAGTATTCAAAATCGGTTGTACTTCTAATTTCTTTCTTTAATTCATTTTTCATGTTTTTGAAACATGTCCCTATTCGTAAGTCTAACCGTGTTTCCATTGTTCCCATATCAGTTTTAATTGTTCCTATTTGTGATCTCACTGTTTGTAATACAGATCCTAACCGTCTTTCCAGTGATCCCATATCAGTTTTAATTGTTCCTATTTGTGATCCCACTGTTTGTAATTCAGATCCTAACTGTGATCCCAGTGAATCTAACCGTGTTTGCATTGTTCCCATATCAGTTTCTAACCGTGTTGTCAAATTTAATATAGCACCCATCAACCGCTCCGTATTAACTGGTTCAAAATTCTTTTCGCCCCTAAAATTTCCCGTATAACTAACTTCCTTCGGCATAGCCTTAAAGCTATCTGTGTTCGATACTATTTCAGAATCTTCTATCGTTAATCTCATTCTGAAAATTTTCAGATTGTGAAAAATTTTGAACTGGTTCCGGACTATTTTCCCGACTTATTAAATTGTTTTCTACTTCATTATTCATCATACTGTTCTCCTGTGTTGGCGAGTTAACCATGTTAACAATTTCGTCATTCTCACTACCGATCATTTTAGCCTTTTTCGTCGATCTCGTAATCATTTACAAAACATACAAAACTCGTCACTATACGAAAATTACACACAATGACACTATCACCAACAATACCATTCACACGAAATGCTTCCCGACAAACACGCCTAACGAACACTTAAAACCTTCACGATTGCACAAAATTGTCAAACCCGTATACAAGACATCAAAAATTAAATTCTCCCAAAATACCATTGAAAGAATGACAAGACAACTACAAATGTTCAGTTACCAAATCTACACATGCAATATAGACTACAATTACTAAACCACAAATTACTACAACAATCCTACTGTCTGCTATTTTTACTATCAACCTCCGCCACACACCGTCAGGTGGCTTGCGGAGTACGGATGTAGATGTAGATGTAGAATTCCAAGTGACGATCCGAAGCAGCGGTCGCCACGTGCATGGGGGCTTAATTAAATAAAATGGCAATAATTTTAATTTTAGTCGCTGTTTGTCCGATTACGCAGTCTCGTAACCGGTTGGCCCTGAATAATATTAGTACGCAATCTGACTGCATAGAATTACAACAAAAAATGAACGGAAATTTCCGTTAACACAATTAAGTCCCCAGCAACTATAAAGCTACGAAACAACAAAGTACAAATGTAACTGTTCTGTGTGTGTGGAAGTGTGATTCAACGTAAACATCTGGCACGGTTCTTCCACGATAAGACAAGATATTTTGAACACCATTTACACTGAAGTAATTAAAAAACTAGAAATACTATAATTGTATATAGAAACCAGAATTACAGTCAAATACAAGAACACGAGCCAGATGCTTTGTTGACTGAACCTGTGACCAAGAGGCATTGTTATTTAGGACGTCTAAAATATCTTTGCCTTCATATATATTGACAAAAAATACACTTTGATCATTACAACATCCCCAATCGAATAACATATGGTGTCTTGCCCAACAGAACAACTAGTACTCTATCGACGTCTCAACAAGCACAGATCACGCCTACCTCAGAACTACCACTGCTCTCACCAACTTCTTAGCGGCAACTGCCAGTGGAGGCGGCTGAATAATACTCTTTGGCTCAATCTCTGTGCGCTGTGACTCAGTGTAGCCACCTTTCAGCACTTCTTCCAGCAGGGGAGGCAAAATCACCGGCAAGAAACGCTGAAAGTCCCGGCCTGTTACGCGACGTGGAAGAAAAATTGATCCCAAAACACGGTCGCCAAGTATCCCGGCCCACAGGTCCGGGCTGCACCGATGCTGATGATTCGCTGTCACCATTGGAGTTCTGCATACTATACCACAGACGATTGTCGTGAAACCTGAAGATACCTTCCGTGTAAAGGTGACCTCATCTATGAATAGGATGGATGACGCAAATCGCGGAAACGTGGTTGCCTCGTGAACAAACCAGTGATAAAACTGCTCCAGATGTGGGGAGTCTGTCTAGTACGCCCTCAACACGCTGTAAGTGATAAGGGTAGAAATAGTTGTCATGGAGAGAGTTCCGCACGGTCGTCTGGTTTACCCTGTACTGGCCGGCCAACTGTCTGGTTCTTACACGGCGGTCACCTTCCACAGTGTTAATCACATTTTCCTACAAGTCTGGTGTCAGAACATTTCAGGTACGTCCTTCATGATTTTCTGCTTCCTGAAAAGATTCTGTCTCAGAAAAACGGCGATACACTGTTGCAAATATTGAATGCTGTGGTTATTGTTGGCAGGGATAGGTCTCCTGATACAACGTAGCTGCCCCCCAATCGTTGCCATTTCCCTTTCCGTAAGTAAAGTTGTCGATTGGAACACGGTAACATTGTGCACTACAATGTGAATCAGCAAGGGAAGTGAATCGGGTACAACATTAACAAATACTATAGCATGAGAGAACGCTAGGGTATGATGTATGAGGAACAGTACCATCCTCTAAGAGGAAACCACGCATACTGTAACTGTGACTGCACGGTAAAGTGCGTATTAAACCGCAGTCTCTGTAACAAAGTATGACTGAATAAATGGTTTCCGGGCATGAGTTAATTGGACCTTTTCTGTTACATAGTTTCTCATCAAGCGATTCCTAGAGTTGGTACGTGGAGGAGAAGATCGCCCTGCACTTTCTTATGATTGAATTTTACTCTTGCTACCATTCGGTGCTATGAAGGTAACGTTTCTTGTTATTCCTCTCCTTTGTTCGTCGGCTCTATTGACATAATTTTTATATTCAGAGCATATAATTAGTTTTAAGACTGAAAGTTGAGGATGAGACGCCCGCTAAACCAGCTGGGCAGAACAGGTAATAGAATTGTGGAAAGTACCAACGGTTGAGGTCAATTTCTGCTTCTAACTGTCATTTATTTTAACTTAATAACGTCTACAACCAAAGCGGCACATAGCTGACTCTTTGCCGAATGCAACTCTTTCATGGCTGAAGGCCTCCAACAAGAAATCTTAAGATAAAAATCCAATTAAGATAGTAACAAAATATGATTGAGTTTCTCCCGGCGTATTTGATAATAGGTCAGACGATGCGTACCGTCGAGGATCGATGCCGTGAACACCAGATGCACACTCGACTGATGTATCCGACCAAGTCGGCGGTCGCTGAACATTGTTTGTCGGAAAATCACGCTATGGAGTATGACCGCACGAGGATTCTGGCACAGACGTAGAGATACTGGGACAGTGTTGTTAGAGAGGCCATCGAAATTCGCACCAATGACGACCTCATAAACCGTGACTGTGGCTATAATCTTAGCAAGGCTTGGGAACCAGCGATTGGGTTAATCAAGAGTAAATCGAGCAAACGCATAGTTGTGACGACCACGGCGGACAGAGCCATCACACCGACGTCATCTCAGACGCCGTCGCAATCTGTTCCACCGCGCTACCGTGGCGCGGGGCGCGGACGGCGGAGGGATCGCGCCGCGGGCGGAGGGTATTTAAATCGGCCGCCGCCGGGACCGAACCCAGTTCCCCCTGAGCAGCCATAGCGTACGGATCTCCGTGCCGGCACGTTCACTGGAGCTCAGTCCGTCAGTTCACCTGATGATGGCTACATGTTTGATCGCCGAAATATTGTGCCCGTTGGACACTGTAGACCGACACAACGACGTAATTCCCAACAATCAGTACATATGAACTCAAACAGATGTTACAGACGTAATTATCCACAATCAAATATGTAAAAACAGTCTGTGTTGGTCACAGGACAACCTCCCCAACAGCGAACCACCGAAACGAACCACAACATGAATGGACGAGGATCGGGTACTTAAAACGACACTCAACTTTGACGTCACGGGTCGGCGAACCGCCAAGCTCGTAGCGATCGGAGAGCACTGCACTGCACTGCACGGCGCAGGGACCGGCAGCGGACCCAGCGACTGCACCGCGCGGAGGTAACTTCTCTGGTCCGCAGCAACCGAGCGACTGCTGCTCCGTCGCGACTGCACTGCTGGTAGGTCTCCCACTCCGAGATACACGACGGGGGAAATACTGTCTCGGACCCAACGGTGCACAGGAAACACGCCAACTCGCTTAACGACATCTCTGCACCTGGAATGACCAACCCAAGTTCCACAAGGTGGTAATTGAAGGGGCCCGGGAAGCGCTCGGCGAACCAGTTGCACGTCGGCCGATGAGACGACCGACCTCTCAGACAGTACGCCGACACATTTAAAATAACTTGTCAAAGGAAATAACGCCAACTATACACACAACCTGACAAACACTTGCACGAAGAACTGATTGATACCCAACAGTAACTAAGCACGCACGAAGACAAATCGGGAGTCGATGCACACGCACACACAGAGTCGACTCATGAACGACCGGAGAGCCAAAACGCTTCACCCGGTAAGACGACCGACCGATAATCTACCAGGACCGTGGCCCAGCTCAAGTGATACGTGGCGGCAATGGTCGGGCGAGCCGTGTCGACGCAGCCCTCACTGCTGCTCTAGCCCGACTACACTAGCGCCGCATTGCAACTCCCCGACTGGCAGGTCCGTACTGCGCTCCAGACACCTCCCAACAGACTGGCAGAGCCGAACTCGCCAGCCGAACTCGCCAGCCGAACTCTCGACTGTTTACGATAGACAACGAGCGGGAAGTAATAGTAGTTAAGCAAAGGTACTACGAGAGGGGATATATCGATACGCCCTGCTTGCTCCCCTCACGGTCAGCAAAACAGCAACTCAGTGACAGGAGTAATTTACATTAACGTAGTGAGGTGGAAGTACGTTAAAAACAGGGTGTAAAATACATGATGGCGGGAACACGAGCCACGCACGGCTGAGAGGAGCTAGTCTTTTGATATGGACTGTGCAATTTAATTATCAGTAGTCCACAAATTTAGTTTCTACAACACTTTATAGTCCGATTACTAGCGTTACCTCTCTACTACAAACGCGAGCAATTGAAAACGACATTATCAGCGAAACCTTCCACATTTGTAGACTGGTAGGTTACTTCATCCGAATCGATATAGTTGTTATGGACTACGACTTGTTAATAGCTGCACCATACCTCGAGTAGTGCATACAGAGCCTGTTCATAATGCTTGGGAAGATGCTGCATTCCCTCACTGTAGTGAACATGGTGCCCAAGTTAGACCACCATTCGTCCAATCTGTAGGATCGTAGGTGTCTTTTACTAGAAATATTGTCTCCTCCGATCTCGTGTACTAAACTTAAAGTGTATTAAAAACTGTACTTAACAATGTCATATTGCAAAAAGAAAAATTTGTTTATAAATATAGCCTCTATTCAGTTCAATGGATTTTGTCCATATTGCTTTATTCTGTCACAAAGCGTATTTTTTTCTTCAACTCTGCGTAATATAGCGAAAATAACTTCTTCACTCTACGAAAATACCTTCGTACAAGCCAGTTGATCATGCTGGGGAACAGAAGAAGTTATATGGAATATATCTCGATGCTGGAAACCTAGCTCATGCCTCTCCGCTACTTAAACGGCCATTTTATCACCATGCTAATGCAAAATCATTCTTTGTGTGCTAATCTAGATCACTTCTGACAGTAACAGAGCATTAGAAGAGTCAGTCAGTCAATATTTTATCCTCTTTCTTGAAGACAATCCTGATGACAGGTCAGGTGCAAAAGAAACAGTCGCCATCGTTGTTCATCTATAAAAAAACTCTTCATTTTTTGTACACGTTCAGCTTTATAACTTATTTTTCAGTTTTGTCTGTAAACTGTCGATCCATATATCGTCTACACTAAAGACACCAGTAATCGTTTTAAAAAGCGCGATTTTGAAATATACTTGCTATAAAACATTTGGTCCGTAGATAAGGAACGACAGCTATTGTAGAGTTTTCTCTCAAGTACGCATAAAATTATTCAGGATTTCTCACTTCGTATTATACGAGATACCTGCAATAAACTTTATTACTCTTAATATCATGAATTTTATCGAACATTTCTACGGAAAGAAACTTTAATATGTTGTCAGGACAATTAAAAATCTGTAGCGATGGTATCATTAAGTTTATTTATGCAATAACGAACATTCTTCTGTAGTGGTATCAAGTCCCAAGAATTTCATTTATACCAATTTGTATTCAGGTACAGTTCACTAAAAAAAGGAAATAAAAATGTTATTATTGACTTACGCCCATCTATATTGATTTCTGTAGAATATATGACATTGGGCATTTAGCAAAAAGCTATACAGCCTATTTGTCTGGTGGTTCCAACAAATCTAACGTAAGTACTTCACTTATGCATTACGAGGCAATTTACCAAATAATCCATTATGTGGAAGAAATTTCTCAAAACTGTAATTTCCATTTTTGCTGTTTTCAGTTAATTTCGCCCGTATTCAGAAATTCCTAACCGACTCAAAATTAATAACGCTCCTGCCGTTCATGTGCTGTTTTATCTCTCAGATAAACCTGCGAGCAAGTAACGTTTTAATAGATTATTTGTTTCTTGATGAAAGGGTAATATATTCATATTGTTGCATGATCGCATCAAGTGAGCTTTCAGATAGTACAGCCCATCATTTTCAAACTACTGTCGGAGTTTAAACTCTCTCATAGTTTGTTGTCTTCTATGTACTGGGATATGTACACGTACCTCCATCAATTGCATTAGTTTCGCAGAAGATTTTGTTGTTTCGCGATAGTATTTTTCGGGCAGGATGCTCTCTCTCAGCAGTTGTATCGTTGCTGCTGTTTTTTCTTTTGTCTGACGGCGACCAAATGGTTTCTATCGTTTTCTGTATTCCTTAAAAGACCACATTATATTTATTTCCGAAGTACTATTATGCCATATTTTGAACTGTAACTCTTCCTCTCAGTTAATATGTGAGGTCTTGATAGAAATACTGTCTTGCACCTTGCTTATTTGCATTAATCAAATCTTGTAAACACAAACTTACTTTTAAATATGTTCCAGGTGGTTTTTATTTTGGCTATACTGTGTTACACATACGAGTCACACATCCCTAAGTATACACATAAATCTCTGTATTTGCTCATTGAGCTGTGAAGATAAGGGTACAGCTTGATGTTGTCACCATTTTCCTGGAGAAAGTCAAACATAATCTGGTAGCCCCTTTTCAAAGTGAGCGGTAATATTAAAATATGAAAGATATAGAAGGAAGTTACAGGTATAGATAGATGCAGGCAAATAAGCAGATATGATAGGCTCATGAGCAACTGAATTAGACACCTACCAAGTCGTTGGTACTGCAGGTGGGCTGCACCATTTTCTTCAAAGCTCAATGAGCAGATACAGAGGTTTAAGTGTGTATTTAGGGGTGTGTGACTCGTATATGTAATACAGTATAATCAAAATAAAAATCCCCTGGAACATGTTTAAAAGTAAGTTTGTGTTTACAATTGCTGCCCCACATAATCGTGCGTCTTCACATTCAGCCGTCCTACCCAGTTACTTCTAAGATGATCTACAATGATCCTTTCCCATTCTAGAAACGTGGAAAATATTTTTTTGGAACAGTTTTATTTTGGCCGGTCTGTAGCTAAGCCTGGACTGCATCAGTTGTGCAGATATTTTTGTTGGTGACCGAGGACGGTGCAATGAACAACATTACATCGATATTTATGTCATTTGCGTGCTAGTAATTATAGATATTACAAATCGTATGTTCTTAGGTTGGATAGTACCAACTACATCCAGCAAGAGCAAACAATTAACGCTTATTTTCTTCTGGTCAGCAGCTCGGATGTTGAAATGTGGACTCGTGGAAGCAAAACGGGCAGCTATACCGACGGGCGTAATTCACTTAGCGGTTCAGTTACGACTGTGCAGAAAATACCAGATTATAAAGTTTGTGGCAAAACAATCAACTCACTGATGTGTTTACGGCTAGTTCACGTTTTACACTATTTTTCGTCTTTTGTTTTCCCAACTAATGAAATTTCCTTGGGGTGTTGGTGCCCTACAACCAAAATTGATTAAATAAAATACTGATTAAATAAAAAAATTAAAATCAATGAACTGTTCACTGTTATGGGGTTTATATATGTACATCCATCCCAAATCATTTACTGTGCTTCCAATGAATGCCACAATATATACAATATATGTCCATAGTTTTAACATTAATTTATGTATATCTGGCCCTTGTCATTTACTTTGGTTCCAGTGTATACCATAATATTTACGTAATATCACTCTAGTAATACCTTATAACAAACTGACTGCTTTATTTGTTTATCTTAATTTTAATCAGTTCTCTTTCATTGTAAATAGTAGGAATGTAACATGTAATATACAATTTTCTACTGTCACATACATGTATATACGAAATATCTTTGAGAGTGGATATCTTTGACATTGTTATGGTTGTAATATCACCATCTTTGTGTAGATACCTCCATGTGATGAAACTTCTTAGTGTGTGAGTGGTGCTATAGATTATTTGCATACATGTACATGAAAAATGCATCATACAGTTTTCGATGATGCAAGATCATAAGCAGTCGTCACTTGAACGTTGTGGCTCACATTTTTCATCGTAAGTAGCCAAGACATCTCCCCTTTAATAATTTCTTTACATCACTTAAAATCGTTGTGAGGCACAATTACAGTTAAAACGACATTGTCTGACATTTTGTTTTGGTTATATGGCACCATCACCCCAAGGAAATTTCATCAGTTGGGAAAACAATAGGCGAAATCTAATGTACAACATGAACTAACCGTCTGAAGATGAATAAGTCGGTTCTAAACAGGTAACGGTGCTATTTAAATAAAAAATAGCATTATAAAAAGTGGCTGGTTGTTGTTATCTTCTATGTAAGAAAAACCTATATCAGGCAGTTTTAATTCTCACAAAACACTACAACTTAGGTCAGAGAATCTCTTCCAGCCTTAATCCTGAACGGCACAAAAATAACCTTTTCTTCTCCAAAGAACTTACTATAACGTTGGAGAATCACTTAAACTCGTCTGAACACGCAACTGTAGCGTGTAAGAAGGTGTCAGTGGCACTACAGAAATATGAAAAAGTATTTCGTTTAGAGATTAAAAAGAAGCTGAAGGGGTCACTAATACTCCATATACTTGATTACAGTGACTCTATTCTCCAAGGACTTTTATTCGAAAGCTCACGCGAGCTAGAACTGGCGTTGAATGTTCGTATACGATACATTTGTGACGTACCCTATTTCGAATATATCACTCCATACTGCGAACAATTATCACGCCTATATACCAATAAGGGTAGAGACTATTATGCTCTATATTTGCTCCATCCTCTTCTAAATCATTGCACTCCCTCTTACTTATCTTCAACACTTACACTACTATCTGAAGAGAATATTTATTCACTATTATGCAGTATTTCGTGACAATTTAAGGGTTTCAATTAGCGAGTCATTATTTTCGTAATTTAATGAATTTCTTATCAATTCATAACGAAAATGAGCAATATGCAGAATGAACTGAGATTTATTAAATATTCTGAATAGAGAAGTTTCAATTAGCTAGAGTATTGGATATAGAAATACTCGTTCTCAGCAAAGTAATATAGTCTCTGTACTGTCACGTAACATTACCAAGTTCTCTAAATCTTTTCCCGTACCGGGAACTCGACTCTGGGACGATCTCCCTCGAAATATCGGAGTAATATTAAAGCCAATGGTCCACCCTGTCTCACAATAGCTATGTCTTCCGTACACCCATCTGCAGCTCAATCTCCGCCTATCCCAGTTTCCCCACAACTTTTACCTCCCCCTTCCATGACGACAATTGCGTTCATTCCTAAAAGTCACTGTCACTGCCATTTCAATATTCATATCTTTCTTTAGCCCTTCCGCTTCTGATTTCTGATTATAGTAAACATGACTTCAGATGTACTAGACTAATCTATACCATTCTCAATATCCTTTACTATTATCTTAACGTCTATTATTATTACTATTAGTATTACTATTACTTTTACTATTATTATTATTATTATTATTATTATTATCATTACTAGTGTCCATTATTATTATTATTATTATTATTATTATTATTGTGAATTATTTGTAATATCTCTGATATATGTATATACAAGAGAGATCCTTAAGTACCTAATTTGGTCAGGCTGAATAAACAATAAATAAATGAATGAATAAACACAGAAATAAAGTATTAATTTAACATGCAGATAGAAGGCAATTAATCTTGTGAGGTTGATGATTGATGAGGGAAGGGCGACAACTGAGAAAAACGTATGTTATTAATGTACCCATAAAAACTGTTGCATGATACAACTGGTAAAGAACGTCTGATCATTCCCTGGGTTGAGCACCTGCAAGAGCGGTATGAATGCAGCGGAGGCGGGGAACCAAAGGTCTAAGAACAAGTGTCTCTACGTGTACAACTATTAAGAAAGGTATGACGGTATAACGTTGTCAGCTTTCGTATCGTATTCATTCTGCACTGACCTGTTTAAAACTGCTCCAGGCCCACGGCTGTCGCATTTATTAGTGAATATTATTCATGCTGGCAGGAAAGTTAGTTGTACGAAGAGCGGAGTCTGTAATGTTAATGGACGAACACACAATATTAAGTTTTTAAATCGGTGGTCGATAGTCTCGTTTACGTAGTGAACTGACATGAAGGTGTGCGCATTTTATTTTCAGTCCATTCGAGTAATGTGCAATTTGTAAATCACTGCTTGACGCTACAGTGAATACATGGAAATACACTGACAGTACTCTTTCCTTGGTCGGAAGTATAATATTTTTTTCTCATTTCATGTCGTGTTTCATGGTAACCCCATCATAAGATGTGTCATATCAAACATAAAATTTAATACAAGATATTAAAAGGTATACACTGCAAACAACGCAGTAAAACTGACAAAAGTGACTTTCAAAATGAATACAAAATACCTTGTCTCCAACACCATTTCGTAACACAGGCGGTTGGATATGGCACAAAGTAAACAATTTTGTCAGTAGGTGACGTTAATATCAGTTTCTATGACATCAGGCAAACTGTAATGTAACAACGCTTATTGAAGAAAAAAAAGAAAAAGACATGTATGCTTAACTTACGGACGCACACCAACAAAAGTGTTTCTTTCGAAATTATTAGCACAGAAAACAAAATTTGGCTCTGAGGCATGTGTATATATTCGTTTGCAATATATCCGGATCACCAAATAAAAGAAATAGAAAAAAGCAGACCTTTGTGTAACGACATAATCGTCTGGAACGTCCCCTTGATCGGATGCAGGCATGTATCAGTCACGGTTTACCATCAATGAAATCATCAAGCCAGCCCTGGTCAAACTGTCTGTTCAATGCCGATTCAGCGTAAGCCGCGCATAGGACAGCTCGTTTCAATCGACCCCCACATATGTTCGATTGGGTTCAGGTTTGGAAAACAGACAGACCACTTCATTCTGGTCATCCTAGTATGCTGAAGGAACGGGTTCACGAGAAGAGCACGATGTGCACGTAGAGTTATCGTCCATCAAGATGAAATAGTCACCACTATGACATATCGGTTGCAGAATCTCGTCCCCGTATGGTAGCGCTGCGAGATCGCACTCAACCACCAAATGTACGGTGGTCCCATGTAATGCAACTCCAGAAAACCACTCCGTACCACCACATTGTTGCACATATGCGACTTGTCCTTCATGGCCTGATGGATGTTAACTCTGCCGTTCTACAGGCGTCTCTAATGCGTCACTAGTGATCCTTTACGTTGAACTGAAGCTATGCAATCCATTCGAATGTGGCGTTTTACTCGTAGGTAGCACTCCTAGTAATTGGTTGTATGTTTAAAAACAATGTCAGGGGTGAACTTCCGATCAGCGGATGAACTTTTACAACAGCAACACACCTGTACGACATATGGGGTTGCTGCAAGACTTTTGTTAATGTAGGCATAACAAAGTTGTAGCTGTCACATTCTTAAGATGCTAGAGTCGGAATATAGGAAGTGACACAAGTAGAAATACCTTAGTAATACATAAATTTCAACCATAGAGTCAACAGCAATGTTACAAGACAAAAACAAAATCACAGATAGCTCAAAAACTAAAAAAAAAAGAAATGTGAAAGGAAGGAAACAGGAACTCTTCTTGTGATTACAAGAAACCACCGCCAACTTATGGTTAAGTAGTAGATAATGTTTGTAACATCGAGATCCCTCATTACAGTTGCACTACGAACATTGTCAGTAATTGCACTTACAAGTTCCTGCCATAAAGGCCGTAGCTGTTTACTTAAGGCTGCTGGAATTGATAGCGCGTAAGGGGCTCTTCAGTATGCAAATTTCAACTAACTTATTTAAACAACAATACACGACACTAAAACTCTTGAAAAACAGTTGTATATGAAAATCAAAATTTTCAAATAAGCTATTCAAAGCAATAGTTTACGACAGTTAAAGTAATAGAAGATCAAAAATAAAACTTTGATATAAGTAGAAGGGAATGGAGCAGTGACATTTAATGTGATGTAAAAGGAACAATAGAAAATAATGACTTAAAAGAAAGTTACACTCATAACAACATGATCACCAGTCATTCCATTACGCAATAAAAAGATGAAACATCAATCACTGAAATTTCGTTACCCAATGGGATGCCACCCTTTGCCGCAAACGAAACAAATTGGAGACCCACCCGTGACATCACAACTGCAGATCACGGCACATATTGCCGAACAAAAAGAAACGTATAAACGTTTAAATATCATCTAAATAAAATTATATATTTTTACTTATTGCATGAAACTGTCGTTTTCAATCGAGTTATTTTGCTAGCGGTGGGGGAGCAGCGGAACTTTATAGATAGAGTCAGATGCCAATGTAGGATACCAGCTATAATGTCTACGCTGGTTTAGATTTTTTCTAGAGGATTTTTAATCAGGCACCTTATTACGCTGACTGATTCGTGCTACATTATAAAAACAAACTTAACCCTGTGCTGAACTGCGGGGCTCGAGATTCTAGGCTGTCTACATTATTATTTTTATTATTATTACTGGAGATTTTTTTCCAATAAAAGGAAGACATTAAGTAAATAACTCAAAAAGTTTCCTTTAGATTCTTCTTATCGGTCCAGTAGGCTTTAATGCTTTCCGAGGAAGCTTGTTTACGTTCTTCCGACATTTATGGTCTGTAATGTTTTTGTTTTGTTTGCTCTGATGTAACTTGCCACTTGTTACTTTCTGTCTGAAGGAATCTCTTTAAAAAATTTTGATTGGTGTTATGTTTCCGTTTTTGAGGTCCTTTCGAATATCGTTCAGCCAAGGTGTTGAGTTCTTAAGTGATGCTACATAGTCTGTTATCCCTTTTGTCAATCGCTTTTCCGGAAGTCTGTTGAGATGACCAAAGTATTTCATTCGGCTTTTCTTAGTGCCAGTTTAAATAATATTATTATAATTATTATTTTAGTATGGAATCGCTACAACCTGTTGTCGGCCATGGCGTGCGATATCTAAGACTGAAAAGACCAACGATTACAGGGTGCAAAGAGACATGAATCAGGGATGTACCAGCGGGTAAGCTCTTTTTTTTATTCGGGTCGGAAGTATGAGATTAGTACTATAAGAAGTGGGGAGTACAAGTCACGGGGGACAACACTGTTCTATATTCATGGCAGGTGTAACGCTTATAAAAACAATAAAAAAGCCAAAAAAGTATATTAGTTATCTTAACAAGAGGAACATAGTCACAGGCCCCATAAAACTTGATTTATTTTGGCTTTACCAGAAGTGAGTATAAAATTAGAAGAGGAATCAGCATTGGTCGTATGTTTTTTGTTTTATTATCCGCAAAATCGATTTTCGGTTACTAAGTGACCATCCTCAGTGCTGTGACAAAGTGACCGAAAATCGATTTTGCGGATCATAAAACAAAAAACATACGACCAATGCTGATTCTTCGTCTAATTCTATCCAATATTCGGTCGTGGTGCACAGATCACTCCATGGAGTCGCCAACCAAGAAGTGAGTATGCTCTAATACTCTTTGTCTGAATGACAACACGTTAGAATTAAATGACAGCTCGGCAGCATCGTGAAGCAAATTGTGTCGATTCTAAATTCGGCAAATGGCATGCAGCATTCCTACATCAGTGGTACGTTTCTCTGCGCCGCAGTCTGAATGTCTCCGTTAGTCGGCGACGTCGATAAAATCACCGAATTCCGCTTTACTGCTACAGAGGCGGAACGACCCCTGCTTAGCACGACCTGAGAGGGGTAAAACGCCACAGCAAATGCGGTATTACACGGGACTGGGTTACAGCTGCGCTTATCAGACCACGTGTGGCCTCGCGTGCGACACGCGACTCGAATGCCTGCGCAGGCGAAGTGCTCGGCTCTTGGCGTGGCAGAGAGCTGCCCAGCCACCGCGCCGCCAGCGCCTAAAGCCCGTCTCACACGGAGCAAGGTTCGCCGCAAGTTTGCGAGATGGCGTGCATGCCTGCCGGCTTGCAGGGAAAGCCGAAGCTCTCCCGCGGAGCAAGATCGGCAGCTGGTTGTGTTGTGATCGGCTGCATGTTGGATCGAACGAAGATGGCTGCTTCAGCTACAGATGTTCAGAGCGGCGTTATTAGCTGTTTTGGTGCTAGACGATGCAGAAATGCATGCTAAAGAGAGAAGAAGAAAGAAAGAATGGACGAAAAACTGGATTACGAGGAGAAACGCTGGAAAAGGTGTGCTCTCCATGCTTCATAAAGAGTTGAGGTTAGTTCGCATAACACCCACTTTTGTTTGAAAAGTATCACTATTTCATTACTGTTTGACTTTATAAATATACCAATAATGACTGTAATATACGACTTTATTTTATAGGATAGGAGGTCGTGCATCCTTTCCAAATTTTATACGAATGGATGTATTGGTATTTGAAGAACTGCTTTGTATGGTTTCGCCTCTGATTCAGAAGAAAGACACTGCGATGCGTCAGGTAATTTTATTTGGCAAGCAATGATCCGCCAAAAACAGTTAACTTATCATAATACCATAAAGATGGTTTGTATATCTGCAAAATTGTAAGTTCATATTAACACAGTAAAATGTACGTGGTAAAGCTACATCGTAATCCATTACCATTCAAGATTATGTGCTTTCAAAAATCGGGTGAATATTAAGTGTGATATTTCTAGGAAATAGTCTTAAATGTGTCAGATTTTTGCAAGTAGTAGGTTTCAACACAAAATTCATAGTCTTGCACTTATGTCGTTCGCACCAGCGCCACTCTTTTCCGATGATTTTACTTTGGCGTACTCCACTTTCAATTGAGTACGAACTGTGCATTTTGCTGTAGAGCTCCTTGCTCGTCGTATGTGGTCGAACAAGACACGCGGCACTTGCAACTCTTTCGAGTCCTTCTGCACGCAAGTCTTTATTATAATAGTTTGCGCTTTCCACGACGTACAGACACTGTTCTTCCCTATAAGTACATATCAATGCTTCAATCGCTTCCTTGGACCACTCCGCTGCCATTATTTAATAATTATAAGAGCTTTGTACCGCACCTCACAACAGCAGAAAAGTGACTATCAACAGAGGCTTCCTGCCCAAGCTTTCCACGTCTGACGTCACAAACGAAACGTCTCATGATTGGCCAACGCAGGTAGCACGCAGGGAACCTTACAAGAAAAATAGCACTGGACCTATCCTGGAAATCTTACAATGTTCCCAGCAAGGTAGCCCGCTAGCAGACGACGGAGCCCGCAAGGTAGCCGTCGCGCGAGCCAGCAAGGAAACTTACAGCGAATCTTGCTCCGTGTGAGACGGGCGTGAGCTCCCGTCTCCTCCCAGTGCAGGCGGGCTGTTTGTCCTACTGTCAGCCAACCACAGACGCGTTTTCAATGTACACCCGGTGAGTGCCGCTTACTCCAGTAGAAAATTTGTGACGGTTCTCCTGTCACGACCATCAGTGGAGG
This sequence comes from Schistocerca gregaria, assembly GCF_023897955.1. NCBI lineage: Eukaryota > Metazoa > Arthropoda > Insecta > Orthoptera > Acrididae > Schistocerca > Schistocerca gregaria. The sequence goes on from NC_064923.1 coordinate 83,601,977, forward strand.
AGCCCGGAAGTGGTTGGCATAGATTTTGGCGATTAACGCTGCATCTGGTCGCTTGCTCCATGAAAACGTTGACGCACTGTAAAGAGTAAGAGGCAATAGCTCTCACCGAGCGAGGTGGCGCAGTGGTTAGCACACTGGACTCACATTCTGGAGGACGACGGTTCAATGCCTCGTCTGGCCATCCTGATTTAGGTTTTCCGTGGTTTCCCTAAATCTCTTCAGGCAAATGCCGGGATGGTTCCCTTGAAAAGGCACGGCCTTCTTCCTTCCCCATCCTTCCCTAATCCGATGAGACCAATGACCTCGCTGTTTGGTCTCTTCCCCTAAACCCAACCAACCAACCAATAGCTCTCAGTTCCATAGTGGCACGAGAGTCACATTTTATCTCCTCTGTGGCAAAGCTGCAATCAGTTATATCGAACTGAGAACGACATCTCTAGAAATCGTCTCATCATAAGACGTTCAGTAACCAGTAGATCTAGAGGTAAGAATAAAAAATACTGCAGAAGTGGTACTGAAAATACACAAATCTATTATTGAAATCGTGTCACTGGGTACTCTATTAACTGTGTTTCGTTCAGCAACTACTCTCACAGCCACATTGTTGTATTTACGTTGTAGTCTGGTAAAGCTATTTGAGTATGACGAAAGACTTCACGTTTAATTAAGATATCCATTGACTGTATGGTATCATGATGAGACACCAGTTGTATTAGTGTAGTGCATACTAATATCGTTTTCCGTTAGTTATTGAACCAAATAAACAAAAATATTAGAGGAACTGTCCAAAATATATTCCACCACGTTATCGAAAACTGGCTGATGATGGGCAAGTAGTATTTCGATCCCACACAAGTAGCGACTTGCTGATTCTGAGCTAAGCCAAGTTTTAAGGACAATCACTAAAACAAAATAAACAAAAGGAAATAAAAACTAACTTTCTTAGTGGTTGATCGATAAGTGGCGAGAAAGATAAACACATGCCGATGCCAGATCAGAAGACGGGCTCTTTGGTGCTGCCTTCCAGGTCGCATTTGCTAGCGACTGCAAGACATCTTAATTGTTGGCAATAATGTCAAATTGTCATCTGCGTATGACACATTCCAGTGAACCAGTTCGTAACACAAAATACCTTCCTTGTACCGCCAAATGTATATCAATAGAATACATTTTGTGGACGTATATAGGCAATGTTCGTTATGGCTTAACCACTATTTTCTCCTCTGAAGTTACCACACAGTGCTTCAAATTGCCATAGGCCGCACTGATGTAGGTTTATGGTGACCTCCTTAAATCTACACACATCAAAAAAAGTTTTGCAAGACCTCAGTTCCGAGAATTCCGGAACCTGTACAGAAAATTGCAATAGAGATCAACATAAACATCATTTGCGCCCTTTTTATTGCTCATGAAAACCACATATTAAATGTTGTACCATCATACAGCGAGACCTTCAGAGGTGTTGGTCCAGAATGCTGTATACATCAGCTCCTCTAATACCCAGTAGCACGTCCTCTTGCATTGATGCATGCCTGTATTCGTCGTGGCATACTCTCCACAAGTTCATCAAGGCACTGTTGGTCCAGATTATCCTACTCCTCAACATCGATTCGGCGTGGAGCTCTCGGAGTGGCTGGTGGGTCACGTCGTCCATAAACAGACCTTTTTAATCTATCTCAGGCATGTTTGGTAGGGCTCATATCTGGAGAACATTCTGGCGATGTTGTTATCCTGAAGGACGTCATTCAGAAGATGTGCACGATCGGGGCGCGAACTGTCGTCCATGAAGAAGAATGTCTCGCCAATATGCTTCCGATATGGTTGCATTATTGGTCAGAGGATGGCATTCACGTACAGCTGTTACGGCCCCTTCCATGGCCACCAGCGGCATATGTCGGACCCCACATAATGCCATATGCGACACTCATCGGTAAAGAGAACGTGATGCCAATCCTGAGCGGTCCACTCGCCATATTGTTAGACCCATCTGTACCGTGGTGCATGGTGTCGAGGTTGCAAAGATGGACCTCGTCATGGACGTCAGGAGTGAAGTTGTACGTCATGCAGCTTACTGCACGCAGTTTGAATCGTAACACGACATCCTGTGGCTGCACGAAAAGCATTATTCAAAATGGTGGTGTTGCCGTCAGAGTTCCTCAGAGCCAAAATTCGTAGGTAGCGGTCATCCCTTGGGCGGCCTGAGTGAGGGATGTCATCGACAGTTCCTGTGTCTCTAGATCTCCTCCATGTCCAAACGACATCGCTGTGGTTCACTCCAAGACGCCTGTACACTTCCCCTGTTGAGAGCCCTTCCTGGCACAAAGTAACAATGCAGACCGGATTGAACGGCGGTACTGATCGTCTAGGCATGGTTGAACTACAGATAACACGAGCTGTGTACCTCCTTCCTGATGGAATTACTGGGATCCCCTCCGCCTAATAAGCGCTGCTCAAGCACGATTGTCTACATCTTTGGGGATGTTTAGAGAAATCTATGAATAGTCAAAGGTACTGTGCCTGTGATGGAATATCCACTGTCAACGTCTATCTTCAGGAGTTCTGGGAACTGCGGTGATGCAAAACATTTTTTGATGTGTGTATTATGGGAAATGCCAGGATTAATCCTTTGAAAGTGCATGGACGACTTCCGTCGCATCCTTCCCAATTCGAGATTCTACTTCACATCTAATCTCGTTTTTGACATGTTGTACTGTAATCCTCCTTCCTATTTTTTAACCTCAATATGAGGACTGAAGGCAAGTGGTGTACAAAGATTAATTAGTCGTCACTCTTGTTATTGATCATATTAGTAAATCACAGAAAAGTCCTTCAGAATGTGGTTTTTTTGTCGCCTCGTTTTCGCTGTAGGCTTGTACCACAGGAAGGGGAGGATGTTGTTTGGTGGCCAGTACACTCTTTCTATAACACAACTACATGGATGTATTAGCATGGTTCTTTATTAAATAAACAGGAAGCTACTTAAGATAGTAGAGGTGTTGTGGTACAAGCTCTTCTGTAATAGTCCATGTTAGCCTCATTGCTGGTGAAGTACATGCCCACTATGTGCTGCCTGAGACAGACTCTGATTGCGCCTGCGACTGCAAGTGACTGGGCCGCAACAGATGACTCGACTTGGTGACTCACTGGATGAGTGACTGGGCCCTCGAGTTTGCGGCGGCGATCTAAATACTGGCAGCTAAGAGGGCGTTGGCGGCATGTTTCTTGCGAGTCTGTCTTTGGCCTTTCTTCTGACAGGCTCACTTGCTCCCGTCCCCACTATCGATCTCCTTGCAGCCCCTTTGCTGCCCAGTGTATTACATCATACATAATGTTACATAATTTTGAACTTACTAATTTGAGTGCAGGAAAGTCCACTGGAGATCATAGGCTCCATGCGTGATGCGTCGCGATCACTTGGGGGAATGCCAGTCTGCATCAAGTTGTCACTGGCTGATGGCACTGATATTGGTCTCATGATGAGAGACACTCACGAACTCTTTCAAAAAGATTTTTCCACAAGATTTTTCTGCTACTGGCTGGTTAGAAAATGGAAGAAACCGTTTCTGACCTTCAGTCAGACTGATGATGTTAGCAGACAGATTGAATTCAGCTTAAAAAAGAATGGGTAAGGTTGGGTTTAAAACGACAGCTTTGCAATAACATTGCTTGACGTTGATTACTAGACCACAAATAGGTTAATGGCAACAACAGTGGGATTTCTCGTACTGTGTGCTGTGTACCCCATTATGAGAAAAACATGATGTTAACACATGTGAAATTCGGTGGTTGGTTTGACTGAGGGTAGCTTGTAATGGCTAAGGTGTGGGTTCGATTCCCGCTGGGAGACAAGTTTTTAACCACCATTAACATACACTCTTCACCTCCAGAAAAGCCAAGTAAGTGAAACGTCCCCTTAGAAAAATTATACATAACTGTGCTTAAACTGACACACAATAGTTTTTAGCGCAACGCAATCTGACTTTCAATAATCCCTACAAGAGAATGGCCCTGACCTATATGTTTCACAAATCACTTACCTCACAAAAATCTTCGTTACTCGAACTACTGCAATACAGCGAGCGTTCGTGCTGGACGTGCAGACCGCGTGAGACGACGCTTCATCCAGTCCCAAACATGCTCAATGGGGGACAGATCCGGACATCTGGCTGGCCAGGGTAGTTGACTTACACCTTCTAGAGCACGTTGGGTGGCACGGGATACATGTGGACGTGCATTGTCCTGTTGGAACAGCAAGTTCCCTTGCCGGTCTAGGAATGGTAGAACGATGGGTTTGATGACGGTTTGGATGTACCGTGCACTATTCAGTGTCCCCTTGACGATCACCAGAGGTGTACGGCCAGTGTAGGAGATCGCTCCCCACACCATGATGCCAGGTGTTGGCCCTGTGTGCCTCGGTCGTATGCAGTCCTGATTGTGGCGCTCACCTGCACGGTGCCAAACACGCATACGACCATCATTGGCACCAAGGCAGAAGCGACTCTCATTGCTGTAGACGACACGTCTCCATTTGTCCCTCCATTCACGCCTGTCGCGACACCACTGGAGGCGGGCTGCACGATGTTGGGGCGTGAGCGGAAGACGGCCTAACGGTGTGCGGGACCGTAGCCCAGCTTCATGGAGACGGTTGCGAATGGTCCTCGCCGATACCCCAGGAGCAACAGTGTCCCTAATTTGCTGGGAAGTGGCGGTGCGGTCACCTACGGCACTGCATAGGATCCTACAGTCTTGGCGTGCATCCGTGCGTAGCTGCGGTCCGGTCCCAGGTCGACGGGCACGTGCCCCTTCCGCCGACCACTGGCGACAACATCGATGTACTGTGGAAACCTCACGCCCCACGTGTTGAGCAATTGGGCGGTACGTCCACCCGGCCTCTCGCATACCCACTATACGCCCTCGCTCAAAGTCCGTCAACTGCACATACGGTTCACATCCACGCTGTTGCGGCATGCTACCAGTGTTAAAGACTGCGATGGAGCTCCGTATGCCACGGCAAACTGGCTGACACTGACGGTGGCGGTGCACAAATGCTGCGCAGCTAGCGCCATTCGACGGCCAACACCGCGGTTCCTGGTGTGTCCGCTGTGTCGTGCGTGTGATCAATTCTTGTACAGCCCTCTCGCAGTGTCCGGAGCAAGTATGGTGGGTCTGACACACCGGTGTCAATGTGTTCTTTTTTCCATTTTCAGGAATGTATATCAGTTCATGACATCCATTCTTACAATTTCAAAACTCCGCCATCTCTCTCCCCACATCCACCACTGGTGGCGGCTCACCTCCAACTGCGCAACGCTATGCGCCGCTAACAGCCAGCTGCCGCTGCCCAACACTACAATGGCAGACAACAATGCAAACCAGCCACAGACTGAACACAGCACAGCCAGAGATTTTCATACAGAGCGCTACGTGGCGTTACCAATAAGAAAACCTAAACAGCCTACTTACATAGCCCCCATGCTCCCCACAAAAATTTTTACAAATTGTTTTGGGCAGTGGCCAATACAGATTTGAAAAAATTTTTCATGATTACTGTAAGAAATATATCAAATGCACACACTTATTAATACAATGTTGGTCAAAAGCTAATATGTTCTCACAGTCCCATAAAGACAGTCATGAACATTCATCACAGTAAAATTAAACTGTTTCTTTTCTTTTTTTTTTCAAAGTCTGAGTAGTAAAAGAGAATGCACATGGAAGTAGCGGATTTCTAAGCATTCTTGAAGAAGTAGTGTTGTCCTTCCAATGGGAAGACAGTGCTGACACTTGACATGCAGACAGGTAATGGACCACAACAGAGCAAACCCACAGCAGAGTCAGTCGAAGTTGAAGACTATTGTTAGGTAGGTCATCACAGAGCAGACCCACTGTAGTCCTGGTAGAGATTATGGTATTGGTGGGCCACCAGAGGTGCAGACCCACTGCAGTCCTTGTTGAAATAATGGTATTGGTGGGCCATCGAAGGTGCAGACCCACTTCAGTCCTTGTAGAGATGGCCAGCAGCCATCTGTTGCGACTGTGCAGGTACACAATCACCAATGAAGAGTCTTGTGGACAATATAGCAAGTACATAAACCACACCTTGTGCACTCACAATTTTTTTTGGAAATGTCCTTAGAATGAGCAATGCTGTCAACCAGTCCCTTGCTGAATTATTAACACACGTGCAAACACTAACAGTCCCTACTTCTCACATATTGTCCATATACTATGACCAACAGAAAAGTGTGCAGTGAAATGTAACTTACAAATTACTTCATTTGATCAACTGGTGTCAATTACAATTTTATAGCATAAGAATACAATAACAAAGGTACAAAAAACATCATTAAAGAACATAACAATACAGATAACATTTGTAGTAATAGGGGCTTTACAAAAGAATCGAAATAACAAATACATCAGTGTTACAAAATACATAAAAGATCAGAATAACTTTTGAAACACCAACTTCACACATGAGCATTAGAACAAAACAGAATAAATAATGTGTAAACATCTTCACTAAGTAAATAACATGTTATTAATGCAAATTATATTTGAGGATAACAGTATTCCTCATCATAGTGAATGTAGCTTAGTATTAGGAGATAAAAAAATCTATGAACAGTACACAGAGACAGGAAGAAAACAAATACACAAGGGTACACAAACACATAGTGGGATGACACAAGAGGAAAGGGCAAGGTTTGTTTTCAGTGTAACATTTGGTACTGCAGTCCAACCCAAAACTTCATTCCATAGATCTTTCGTCTTATTTCAACATTTGTTTCCACCAAAAAAATCCTATCCAAGCATGCTTTCTGTATTTATATGTTCACATATTTCTTACCTCATCATTTATTTCCAAGAGAATCCTACCTATACCTGCTTTCTGTACATTTTTCGTATAACCTCTCAGTGCATTTCTTCCAATTCATCGCAACTCGTTCTTTTATATAGGCTACCCCCTCTTAAGCTAACTTAAATCTACTGAGCTCAGATGCTAAACTAAGGGACGAGGCAATGCAGCAGCACAAAACAATTAACACAAACAGCAATGATAAAAAAATGGAAATTGGCAAAAAAGGCAGCAATATTACAACTAATATAAGGCAATGCGCAGCAAACAAGAAAAATAAATCCGTAGTAAAACTGGCTTAAAATAGTAATACAAAGTCAAATTCAGTAACATTATGCCTGGTAAACAGCAGCAGCAAATGCAATAACTTTTACCTAAACATGACAAAGCTGAAGCAGAAAAAATATTACAGTAAAAATGTTTAATACCTATGTCACATCTTAACACTAAAGTGATGCATCACGAGAACATACGCTAGCAGACAAGTTACCAAATTGAAAAAAAAAATTATTTATGCAGTTCCTGTGAAGGGAAATGCCTATTTATGTTCCCTCGTTTTCTTGGAAGTAGATCATAATTTTTTTTACTGGGTCTGTAGGCATAAAATAACTATATTAGTACATCTATTAAATTTTATTTTAACCAATGCTGCAGTGCAGCTAGAAACTAGATATTTTAACAAAATAGGCAAAGCAAGGCGTGAAACGTCATTCGCTAGCCATAAGGCATTTCATAATGCAGTAAACAATCTTCCAACTAGCAAAACAATAGACATGAAACGTTGCCCATCATTTCATTTCAGTAAATATCATAAATTAAGAACTCTACAGTGTAATCATGTTTTCAAGTTTGAGGGTGTCGTATTTACTATGCTTTCTACAAAGAAATGTCAATAGCGAGGATAATGGCTTTTTTTTTTACCTGTGCCTCTGAAAGGCCCACACTAATGGCTTTTTTCCCAGGCGACTATCGCACAACTGGGTGCCCACGACGCATTACGTCATGGTCACTTACCTTTCATACCGAAATATTTACGACAGCAGTTTCCGCTACAGTGACAGTCTCATATAAAAATATTTTCACAGGTTGACAATTTGCGTTACACATCTGTAGAAAAACATCCTAATGTAATACATTCACCCATTTACATACATTTCATAACTCTTAAAGTACGATTCTTGTTTTCCAACCACCTTTTTCAGAAACCAGAGTCCCTAACCACTACTCATTATTCCTTACCTTATTCGTCGACACTTCTTCAATATTTCATCACAACAGATAAGTAGCATAATCAAATAAGTCATATAGCATCAGCTTATTGATCATAAACATACCGCAACAGCGTAATACACATCGTCATCATAACATCATAAAACCTCAACCAAATCAAAAAATCGTCGTAGCTTCTTCCAATAATTTCAAAACCTTAATAGTCATAATATATATAGCAGTTCAGGACATCCATTCTTACAATTTCAAAACTCCGCCATATCTCTCCCCACATCCACCACTGCTGGCGGCTCACCTCCAACTGCGCAACGCTACGCGCCGCTAACAGCCAGCTGCCGCTGCCCAACACTACAATGGCAGACAACAATGCAAACCAGCCACAGACTGCACACAGCACAGCCAGCGATTTTCATACAGAGCGCTACGTGGCGTTACCAATAAGAAAACCTAAACAGCCTACTTACATAAGGAACGCAAGACTGTGCAGTGGTTCCAAATCAACTTTAAACATGTCCATTCGCTACTGACTGGAAAGGAATTTGGTTAGTTTTCGCTGTCAAGGGCGGAAGTCGTTGCCTGCAGAACTCTATTTCTAGTAAGCGTTCTTAAACTAATAATGTTATTGTAGTTCACAAACCAATCGTTGTGTAAGTTAATTGAACCTTTGTTTCTTATTTCAACTGACCTCGACATTTTGAAAATATTGGCAGCTGAATGAGATTATAGCTCTGATTTTTCTCTGGATTTGAACTCTTCGAGATGATTCTGTCCTATCATTATGCTGTTTCTTCACGATGCCGAGTTCTTGCAGGTCCCTACGAATCGCGCGATCGTAGCTACTGGTGAAAGATAATTTGGTAATTGACACCTTTTCGTTTTGAGTCAACAATGAAGATATGCGTGGAGTTGGATTCACAGTCAGCACAGAACTATTCGTTGCATTCCCTCTAGCCGAACATGTGCGTCTCGCTACTGGTGATGAAACAATAAATATTTCACTTGTATTCATAGTTATTAGACATCAGAGAAGGGTGCCGGGTTCGAATTCCCGCCAGGCAAAACTCATTCGTATTGCCTTTCAGGTCCCAGTATCACGTTATTGGCGAACATGTCTAATATCTGACATTTGATTGTGCTTAGTTAACAATTCATATGGTTCAAATGGCTCTGAGCACTATGGGATTTAACATCTGATGTCATCAGTCTCCTAGAACAAGTTAAACCTAACTAACCTAAGGACATCACACACATCCATGCCCGAGGCAGGATTCGAACCTGAGACCGTAGCAGTCCTTCGGGTCCGGACTGAAGCCCCTAGAACTACTCGGACACCTCGGCCGGCACAATTCATACAGTTATTGGATTCTGCTCCCCATCCACCACCACAATTTTACTTAATGGCATTTCACGCTTGTGCATTACACTTTATTACATAGCTTTCATGGTTACTTCACATGTGCATTATAAGCTTCATTGCGTGCACAGTGCAGTGCTAAACATGTCGTCATTTGTGTCCAGGTTCGGACATTCGGCCTTGAAAACTGAAACTGGTAACCACTTCGATATTTTCCATCTATTTATGCCTATTCAAGTCTCTATCAGACACGAAAGCTTTGTTTGGTTGACACTGGGTTCAAATTCAGATCACAAACAATACGCTATGCCATTTACCAAGTGCTATGAGACATTTGCAGTGTTACCTATTGTAATGAAGTTTAATTCACAAGCGTTAAGGACTGTCTCATCTCTAATAACGTGTTTTCTAATGTATGTTGTATCGACAGTATTAGCTTACATCTGGACTGACTGTGATAAAGAACAGCGTTCTCTAGTAGTGTCTTGTGGTAAGCATTGTGTGTACTCAAAGGACTGCACCCGAATGGGTTTTGGCTATTAATGGTTATGCAACACAGCTTCGTCATATTGGTTGCATTCAGCAGTGGCCCACATTTTTTGCCGTCAAGTGTACCTATACAGGGTGGTCCATTGATCGCGACCGGGCCAAATATCTCACGAAATAAGCGTCAACCGAAAAAACTACAAAGAACGAACCTTGTAGAGTTTGAAGGAGGAAACCAGATGGCGCTATGGTTGGCCTGCTAGATGGCGCTGCCATAGGTCAACTGCGCTTTTTAAAATAGGAAACCCAATTTTTTATTACATATTCTTTTAGTACGTAAAGAAATATGAATGTTTTAGTTGGAACACTTTTTTCGCTTTGTGATAGATGGCTCTGTAATAGTCGCAGTCATATGGCTCATAATTTTAGACGAACAGTTGGTAACAGGTAGGTTTTTTAAATTAAAATACAGAACGCAGCTACGGTACGTTTGAACATTTTATTTCGGTTGTTCCAATATGATAATGTACCCTTGTGAACGTATCATTTCTGAGAACGCATGCTGTTACAGCGTCATGACTTGTAAATACCAAATTAATGCAATAAATGCTCAATATGATGTCCGTCAACCTCAATGAATTCGGAAATATGTGTAACGACATTCCTCTCAACAGCGAGTAGTTCGCCTTCCGTAATGTTCGCACATGCATTGACAATGCGGTGACGCATGTTGTCATGCGTTGTCGATGGATCACGATAGCAAATGTCCTTCAACTTTCCCCACATAAATAAATCCGGGGACGTCAGATCCGGTGAACTTGCTGGCCATGGTATGGTTCTTCGACGACCAATCCACCTGTCATGAAATATGCTATTCAGTACCGCTTCAATCGCACGCGAGCTATGTGCAAGTAGATCGCCATTCTGTCATGGAGTAAAACATCTTGTAGTAACATAGGTAGAACATTACGTAGGAAATCAGCATACATTGCACCATTTAGATTGCCATCGATAAAATGGGGGCCAATTATCCATCCTTCCATAATACCGCACCTTACATGAACGCACCAAGGTCGCTGATGTTCCACTTGTCGCAGCCATCGTGGATTTTCCGTTGCCCAATAGTGCATATTATGCCGGTTTACGTTACCGCTGTTGGTGAATGACGCTTCGTCGTTAAACAGAACTCGTGCAAAAAATCTGTCATCGTCCCGTAATTTCTCTTGTGCCCAGTCGCAGAACTGTACACGACGTTCGAAGCGTCGCCATGAAATTCCTGGTGCATAGAAATATGGTACGGGTGCAATCAATGTTGATGTAGCGTTGTCAGCACCGAAGTTTTTGAGATTCCCGATTCTCGCGCAATTTGTCTGCTCCTGAGGTGCGCATTAGCCGCGACAGCAGCTAAACCACCTACTTGGGCATCATCATTTGTCGCAGGACGTGGTTGATGTTTCACATGTGGCTGAACACTTCTTGTTTCCTTAAATAACGTAACTATCCGGTGAACGGTCCTGACACTTGGATGATGCCGTCCAGGGTACCGAGCAGCATACATAGCACACGCCCGTTGGGCATTTTGATCACAATAGCCATACATCAACACGATATCGACCTGTATCGCAATTGGTAAACGGTCCATTATAACACGGGTAATGTATAACGAAGCAAATACCGTCCGCACTGGCAGAATGTTACGTGATACCACGTACTTATACGTTTGTGACTATTACAGCATCATCTATCACAAACCGAAAAAAGTGGTTCAAGTAAAACATTCATATTTCTTTACGTAATACGCGAATATGTAATAAAAAATGTGGGTTCCTATTAAAAAAAAAAACGCAGTTGATATCCGTTTGACCTATGGCAGCGCCATCTAGCGGGCCATCCATAGCGCCATCTGGCTTCCCCCTTCAAGCCTGAGCCAGATCGCTGGTCGATCATCAGCGATCGGCTTGTTATCTTTGGCGCGTCTCCAGGCATGAGCATCTTTGCGTTTTCGGCGGGACGGCGAGAGGCAGTCGGTTTGGGGCGGCCGGTGACACTGGCGGAGTTGTGGCTCGGACGTAAGCACATGTGTGATGTCTGTTACGCTGGTCTGTTTGCTAATCGTGAAACTCCTGCGGCGGTTACTGGTTGCCTGGAAGGCATTTCATATAAACTGTGCCAAGCCGCACATTGAGAGGAGAGTCCTGAGTTGTTGGCCTAGATGTGTGTACAAATTGAGGTGCCTGTGTGAGAAGCACGGCGTGGGCCTGTTAGTTGCTTCGTCCTTTTGGCAGCCACCGCAAACAGATGTTCGGCCGGAATGTCTACAGTTTGTGGTGAGCATAGTGTGAACAAGTTCTCGTAGGATGTGCTCCCAGACTGACTCTTAGCCTGTGTTATTTGTGGGTGCCGACCCCTTGTCTGTTACTGCTTCCGGGTGTCGAGTAAAATTTCACAGCAAAACTGTGTTTTTGTGGCATTCTGTATTTGTGGCTCAGCCTCCGCCTAGAGAAATTTGTGCCTCAACTGAAAGGGGAGGGGGGAGGGGGGGGGGCTTGGATTGGATATCTTTTGGAATTCCTTAATGCTGTAATTTAAACATATAAAAAAATTGTTCTTTCAGGATAAGCGCCTGTTTCTTTGGGACATTGCAATTCAAACAGGAGTGGCGTAATGTTAATGAGTATTTGTTATTCGTCAAATGAAGTGTATTTAATGTCTTGCAGTTTTCTGCCGCACGCAGCTGTGTTATTGAACTCATTTTGAAGTGTTCTGTCGGGTGAATGACTGCTCCCCACTTCAGTGTATTCTTGTGAGTAGTATTGTAAGGTTTTTTTGGATATTTGTGAGTGGGGTGTATTGATTCAATGTTGTTTTTCTCTTTCTTTTGAATTATGGAGAATTGTTTAGTTTATCTGCTTATTGGCTGAACTTGCGCTTCACATACTAAATCAGCTGATATTGATATTGTTTTTTTTTGTTCCTGTTTAATGTCAGACAGATTCAAATGTAACTTCATTTATGTTATTTGAAATAAATGTGTTGGATTGACCTTAATGAATTGGAGTATGTGCAATCGAAATAAGGGACTCAGTCCTTCATTAGTGCTTAACAGTGGCGTGTAGTTCGGGTTGTGAGCCCCGTGCTCAGACCAAAGTTAGACGAGTTTCGTTCTTTGTAGCCTATCCCCAATGTTATTCAATCTGTGTATTGAGCAAGCAATAAAGGAAACAAAATAAAAGTTTGGAGTAGGTATTAAAAATCCATGGAGAAGAAATAAAAACTTTGAGGTTCGCCGATAACATTGTAATTCTGTCACAGACAGAAAAGGACTTGGAAGAGCAGTTGAACGGAATGGACAGTGTCTTGATAGCAGGATGTAAGATGAACATCAACAAAAGCAAAACGAGGATAATGGAATGTAGTCGAATTAAGTCGGGTGATGCTGAGGGAATTAGATTCGGAAATGAGACACTTAAAGTAGTAAAGGAGTTTTGCTATTTGAGGAGCAAAATAATAGATGATGGTCGAAGTAGAGAGGATATAAAATATAGACTGGCAATGGCAAGGAAAGCGTTTCTGAAGAAGAGAAACTTTATTAACATCGAGTATAGATTTAAGTGTCAGGAAGTCATTTCTGAAAGTATTTGTACGGACTGTAACCATGTATGGAATTGAAACATGGACGATAAATAGTTTGAACAAGAAGAGAATAGAAGCTTTAGAAATGTGGTGCTACAGAAGAATGCTGAAGATTAGATGGGTAGATCACATAACTAATGAGGAGGTATTGAATAGAATTGGGGAGGGGAGGAGCTTGTGGCACAACTTGACTAGAAGAAGGGATCGGTTGGTAGGACATGTTCTGAGACATCGAGGGATCACCAATTTAGTATTAGAGGGCAGCGTGGAGGGTAAAAATCTTGCAGGGAGACCAAGAGATGAATACGCTAAGCAGATTCAGAAGGATGTGGGCTGCAGTAGGTTTTGGGAGATGAAGAAGCTTGCACAGGATAGAGTGGAATGGAGAGCTGCATCAAACCAGTCTCAGGACTGAAGACCACAACAACAACAACAGTTTTTTCGTTTGATGCGTATTTCGTGAGATATTTCGCCCGGTCACTATCAATGGACCTCCCTGTATACATAAATGCATACAAACATGTGTACCCAGGTACATCCACTTTTGTAATTGCTATGGATGTGCCTGCGACAAACGTCGATCTCGTTTTAATGCAGTGATGCTGTACCTGACTCGTGTTACTTTGCTCTTTTGTTGATTGCCTGACGGAAAGGAATTAGAACGCCGCAAGCAGATAAATTGGAAGGGCGTTTCTTGCAGGGTTGTGGGCGCAGCCGTTGCTGGAGGAACAGTCTGCACGCGACACGGCCTGACGGGGCTGGAGGTGGGCCCGTCGTGACGGAACAGGTGCCCTGGAGGGGGTGGGGTAGGCAGCTGCGGGCTGTTATCAGCCAGAGGGCGGGCAGGCGGGCAGCCCGTGGGCGCCGTAATTGGCGGCAGCGGCGGGCGCAGCGCAGCGCGGCGGCCCGCACGACACTTGGCGTGCTGCTGCCTTCGGCGGCCGCGCCGTGGGCGGACGGGCGCCGGATCGCGACGCGTGCTGGGGCCCGTGCGAGCCGCGTCTCTCCGCTCCTCATCCTGCTGCCACACTCCTGTGGCTGCAAGTCTGTGCGGATGCGTGCATCCCCAAAAACTGAAAGACAGCGCCTTCATTTCGATTTTCGTCTTTTTTTTATACGTAATCTACAATAAAGTGACAGAAACCTGGTGACAGCGATATACAACTATACAAATGGCGTTAGTATCGCGCACACAAGTTATAAAAGGACTGTTCATTGGCAGGGATGTCATTTTTGCTCAAGTGGTGCACGTGAATAGGTTCCCGACGTGATTATAGCTGCATGACATGAATCGACAGACATTGAAAGCGGAGTGGTAGTTGGACCTAAGCACATGGCACATTTCGGAAATTGCTAGGGAATTAAATATTCCACGATCCACATCGTCAAGAGCGTGCCGAGAATACCTCGTTTCAGGCATTGTCTCTCACTGTGAACTACGCAGTGGCCGACGGCCTTCACTTAACGACCGAGAGCAGCGGCGTTGTCGTTGACTTGTCAGTGCTAACAGACAAGCAAGACTGCCTGAAATAATGGCAGAAGTCAATGAGGGACTTACGACGAACATATTCGTTAGGAGAGAGAGGCGAACTTTGGCGTTAATGGGCTACGGCAGCAGACGCATGAGGCGAATTGCCTTTCATAACAGCGCGACATTGCCTGTAGTGCCTCTCCTGGACTCTTGACCATATCGGTTGGACACTACACTACTGGAAGACCATGTGTAATGCATATGTGCATACCCTTCACGTGTGTAAGCTAAGTATTATGCATGTTTATACGATTGGGAATGCTCAGTAGCAGCAAGGCTACATGTACATTTGGCAATTAAGCGTCACCCAGGAGTATTAGTGATGAAATCATAAGAGACAATGGTGTGCAACCTCAGTAAGGACAAGATCCCACTCTTCGGGAGTAGGATCTTACGATCTGAGACAGTGTTCCGAGACAAACTTCCGTCACAATGTCCGCAAACGTATCATCAGATCCGACTAGCAACAGCTATCAGAAACGCTCATTGGCATATATATATATATATATATATATATATATATATATATATATATATATATATATATATACAGGGTGTTACAAAAAGGTACGGTCAAACTTTCAGGAAACATTCCTCACACACAAAGAAAGAAAATATGTTATGTGGACATGTGTCCGGAAACGCTTACTTTCCATGTTAGAGCTCATTTTATTACTTCTCGTCAAATCACATTAATAATGGAATAAAAACACACAACAACAGAACGTACCAGCGTGACTTCAAACACTTTGTTACAGGAAATGTTCAAAATGTCCTCCGTTAGCGAGGATACATGCATCCACCCTCCGTCGCATGGAATCCCTGATGCGTTGATGCAGACCTGGAGAATGGCGTATTGTATCACAGCCGTCCACAATACGAGCACGAAGAGTCTCTACATTTGGTACCGGTGTTGCGTAGACAAGAGCTTTCAAATGTCCCCATAAATGAATGTCAAGAGGGTTGAGGTCAGGAGAGCGTGGAGGCCATGGAATTGGTCCGCCTCTACCGATCCACCGGTCACCGAATCTGTTGTTGAGAAGCGTACGAACACTTCGACTGAAATGTGCAGGAGCTTCATCGTGCATGAACCACATGATGTGTCGTTCTTGTAAAGGCACATGTTCTAGCAGCGCAGGTAGAGTACCCCGTATGAAATCATGGCGGTTAATCGAGGAAGTACAGTACATACAGATGAAACAAAAATGAGCTGTAAATAGAAATTAAGCGTTTCCGGACACATGTCCACATAAAATCTTTTCTTTATTTGTGTGTGAGGAATGTTTCCTGAAAGTTTGGTCGTACCTTTTTGTAACACCCTATTATATATATATATATATATATATATATATATATATATATATATATATATATATATATATATATATATATATGTGTGTGTGTGTGTGTGTAGGAAACGAGAAAAGTGTCCTTATTGGCTGAGGGAGGAAGTGGGGGGTCTCTCTTGTCATTCGGGAAGACAGGGCGAGTTAGTCGCGAGCACCCAATCAAAACGCACGATCGAGTAACCGTTGTAAGAGGTCCGTAATTAAGGAATTTGTTTCTAGCGCACTCGATCTGATGTAATTTCGATGTATTGCTCACGCGCTGCCTGCGATATGTAAGCTAGAAGAGAATATGAGACCAAAGAGCAGTATTGACTGCAGTAGGAACTGTGTAGCAGTAGGAGTAAGTTGTTGCTTGCGAGCAGTCTGGTCTGGTGTATCGTGTTGGCTGGGCCGGTCGTGTGCAGCGATGGCGGAGCCTGAGCGTTGTAGGATAAGGTAAAAGCAGCCTCGCTCATATGTAGTATTGTTACATCAAGTCCCATGCAAATGTTTCAAAAAAATCTGTTAATAATAATCTTTCTCATAAAAAGTAACTTTTGACATTTATCTCAATTTAAAGAATTCACTAATTTCTCCAATCCTTGGCAATCCCGATTATTGAAAAGTAATGTCAGTTCTTTCCTTTTTATAAGACAAATCTATCGGCGAGCATTGCACTTAGCTGCGCCAGGAAAATTTCGTATAGGAGCAGATATATACGCGTTATCCGGCGATCTAATTAAGGTAAGATTTTTCAGTTTATTCAGAATGATGTATCAGGCCCATGACGCAGCATTGCTGACGTCCAAAATTTACCAGGTTAAATGGACTGTCAATTATTGAAAGGTTATAGGTTTGTCACATTCTATTATAATTTCACTGTTGGATAGTTACGCTAAATGAGAGTATTATTAATATTATTTTATTTTGTGGGGAGGTTACACCGGGGCGGCTCTAAAAGAACGGTCTCGAGTGCATATTGCAGCGATTAAACAAGATACAGTTATTAGTTATCAGAACGCCAGGTATCGTGGGCAGTGTCTATCATTATGTAAAGTCAGAAAACAGTGTTAATGTATTGCAAAGGGTTGAAAATAACGGCGTAGCCCAGAACCGCCATGTCGCAAATTCTGAGTCTGTGACATCTGTGACTAAGCAATTTCTATATTAAAAGAAGTGTAGTATAAACGTTGTTGACAATTAACAACTGGCATCCCTAAACACTCCACTTCAGCAGGGTCACCACCTACATGGATCCTGCCGACTGAGCGCTACTACTGTGCGACGAGGGACCTACCGAAGCACCCCAGAGAAGTACTTCCTTTCCGCTATAATGACACTGAGCGTGTTGTACGAGGCCAGGTGAAATACGTTCCGATTTCAGTAGGTAAGAGCTGATGGTATGGTTCGAATGTGACGCATGTTCACGAAGCCATGGACTCGTCAACAACGCATTGTACAAGCTAGTGATTGCTCTATAATGGAGTGGGCTGTATTTACGTAAAATCGACTAGGTCCTATTGTCCAACTGAACCTACCATTGTTATGTTCGGCTTCTTGGAGACCATTTGTAGCCATTCATGGTCTTCATGTTCCCAAGCAACTATGGAATTTTTGTGAATGTCATTGGGCCACAATTGTTCGCTACTGGTTTGATGAACATTCTGGACAGTTCAAGCGACAGATTTAGCCACACAGATTACCCGACGTCGAACATTTATGGGACATACTCGAGAGGTCAGTTTGTGTCCTGCGCCGCAAATACTTCTTCCACTACTACAGGCAGCATGCAGGGAAGTTCCATTGACTTGTTTAGACTATGCCACGCCGAGTTGCTGCACTACACCAGGGAAAAGGAGGTCCGAAACGATATTAGGAGGTAGCCCATGTCTTCTGTCACTTAAGTGTATTATTACTATTATTTGGTTTGAGCACTATGGGACTTAACATCTGAGGTCATCAGTCCCCTAGAACTTAGAACTAGTTAAACCTAAAAACCTAAGGACGTCACACACATTCATGCCCGAGGCAGGACTCGAACCTGCGACCGTAGCGGTCGCGCGGTTCCAGATTGTAGCGGGTAGAACCGCTCGGCCACACCGCCGGCTACTACTATTATTATTTGCTTGTGGTCCCTGTTGGATCACACATTCCATTTAGGTTCGTTTTCGTGATATACATCTACATCTGTTCTCCGGAAACCACTTGACGACATGTGGCGGAGAGTAATTCTGGTACTGATTCCCCCTCACATGTACCATTTGCGAATGGCGTGTGCGAAGAATGACTATCGGTAAGCCACCGTATTAGCCCTAATTTCTCGAATTTTCGAGTTGTGGTCATTTCGAGAGAAGTACGTGGGAGGAAGTCATACGCTGTTGTACTCTTCCTGGAAAGTAGCGTCTCGACATTTCACTAGTAAACCTCTCCGTGGTGTACAATGCCTCTCTAGTAGTATGTGCCCGTGGAGTTTGTGGAGCGTATCTGGAATGCTCTCGCACGGACTAAGCGAGACCGTGACGAAACGCGCCCCTCTTCGTTGGATCTATATAGTAACCGACCCAGGTTGACAAACAGTACTAAATAATCGGTCGAACAAGCGTTTTATAAGCCACTTCCTTAGTGGACGAATTACATTTCGTTGACATTTATTCTATGAATCACAGTCTGCCATCTCCTTTTCTGCTGCTCGTTTTATGTGGTCATTCCACTTAAGGCAGCTCCGGACAGATAATCCTAAATATTTTATGGTAGACAAAGTTTCCAGCAGTTTCGCATCAAGAGTGTAGCTGTACAGTAGTGGATTTCTTTTCCCATGTAAGGATAATGGAATGTAGTCGAATTAAATCGGGTGATGCTGAGGGAATTAGGTTAGGAAATGAGACGCTTAAAGTAGTAAATGAGTTTTGCTATTTGGGGAGAAAAATAACTGATGATGGTCGAAGTAGAGAGGATATCAAATGTAGACTGGCAATGGCAAGGAAAGCGTTTCTGAAGAAGAGAAATTTGTTAACATCGAGTATAGATTTATCTGTCAGGAAGTCGTTTCTGAAAGTATTTGTAGAGTGTAGCCATGTATGGAAGTGAAACGTGGGCTATAAATAGTTTATACAAGAAGATTATAGAAGCTTTCAAAATGTAGTGCTACAGAAGAATGATGAAGATTAGATGGGTCACCTAACTAATGAGGAGGTATTGAATACAATTGGGGAGTAGAGAAATTTGTGGCACAACTTGACTAGGAGAAAGGATCGGTTGGTAGGACATATTCTAAGGCATCAAGGGATCACCAATTTAGTATTGGAGGGCAGCGTGGAGGGTAAAAATCGAAGAGGGAGACCAAGATATGAATACACTAAACAGATTCAGAATGATGTAGGTTGAAGTAGGTAGTGGGATATGAAGAAGCTTGCATAGGATAGAGTAGCATGGAGGGCTGCATCAGACCAGTCTCTGGACTGAAGACCACAACAAGAACAACGCGATATACTACATTTATTTAGGTTTAGGGTCAACTGCCAAAGCCTGTAACATTCATCTATTCTCTGGAGGTCATTCTACAAATCGTTACTGTCTTCCGCTGCTTTCTTATAAACAGACGCATCACCTACGGCCTGTCTCACACAGCTCCGACGCTTTCTATTAGAGCACTTGTATACATTGTAAATCGTAATGGTTCTATCACACTGCCGTGGCGTACTCCCGAAATCAATTTTAAGTTTGCAGACTTTCTTTCATAAAGAGAGACATGCTGAAATCTACCGTAGTCAGACGCAAATCTGGTCCGATACTAGGTAAGTTCGTACTTTTTCACTAATCGGTAGTGTGGGAAAGTATTAAATGCCTCTATGAAGTCAATAAAAAAAAGGTCATTAACCTGAGCGCCGATTTCTACATCGCTGTGGATCTCATGGAGGAGCAGTGCGAGCTGAGTTTTGCCAGATCTCTGTTTGGAAAACCTACGTTGTGTTTTTATAGAGATTTTGGTTATCCAAAAAACATAGTTCACGCTCTTAAAACATGTTTCATAATTGTTCAACGATGTAGGCCTACAATTATATGTATCTATCTTATGGCCCTTCTTGAAAACGCAGATGACCTGTACTTCTTTCCGGTCGCTAGGTACCTATGATAAACTACTGCTAAAATGGAAGTTCTCTGACATTATCCCATCTGGTCCTGATACATTTCCACTAAAAAGCGATTGCAATTGTTTCTCTGTTCCACTGTCATTTATCTCAGTATCTGTCATTTCGAAGTTAGTACGGTGATTGAAAAAAACGGGCTGTACTACGATCTTCTACTATAAAAATTTCCATAACTTCCATATATCTCTCATTACGCTTGTGTGGACCATTTTTTTCTGAGGTCCACTTGGTTCTTTCTTTCTTTTGGAGCCTCATGCTCTGACAGTATCACCAGGAATCTGCATTTTCACTGAACAGTTTGGCCCTCTCGACATATTTTTCAACCTGTTGGACCCATGGTATACTTTTAGTTTTTCTCCGCATGTGGTAAATTTGTATGTAGCTCCCTTTGTTGGAAGTCTTTGAGCGTGTTCATAAAATGTCTTTGTTTTATAATTTCTGCTTCCAGGTTTGATATTTTGTCTGCTACTTTAGAGGATATAATTTCTCTGTTGCTTTAGCGGATTACAGATTGTATTCGCCCTGAGTTTTCTCAGGGTGTAAAATTTCCCCCGAAATTTTTCATTCTTTCTTAATCATGCTCCCCAAGTCGCCTTTTCGATCGGTAATTAAATTTCGGTTGCGTACAGAGCTTCAGGTTTGATCACTGTGTTGTAGTTCCAACCATATTACTTTTGGACATGCAGTGCTTGTTGTAGATATTACGCATTCTCCCGTACGCTCTGTTGAGTTTCCTTAATCGAACTCTCTGTAGTTTGTTTACTGGACCAGTTAATTCTGTGACTTCACCGAGGTACATGAGGTGTCTGACGCCATCATTACCCCACACTTCGTGACTGATTTCTGCAATTTAAATTCAGTGTGCGAAAAGACTGAAAGGTCAGCTTTTCAGCGCATTCTTTGAGATCTCCTTTGTTTTATTGCTGTGATTATTGTTATTATTATTATTAGCAAATGTACCCATTGGAGAACGATAAGCAGTCGCAATTTTTCTTAGGGTTATTCTTCTTTTCCTAGTATTTCTTTTTTTCTTCCCAAAGGCCTTCTTCCTTTCTTCAGTCCGTTGTGGTCGGCATGATTTTGGTTGTCTCTGGAGTAAGCGTCCACTTATCAGTTTTGATGCTGTCTGATGTGTCTGTTACGTCAACTTTGGCTCTTGTCAAACCCTTAACTTGAGTTACCCAGGTTATTGATTCGCTTAAGTGATGTCACATAGTCCAATAGACGTGTAGTTTCTTTACAGGTAATCTAAGTGTCCATAGAACTTCATTCGTCTCTTTCTGATGTCAGTTTCGATGTTTGATACTTTTTCTGTTGAATTGATGTTTGCAGTCAGTATCCATCTTGTGTGTACCGTGGTCCCAGAATCTGTCTAATAATCTTTCTCTACTTTCTTAATTTCTTGTAAATGTAGTTTTCTATTCAATGACAGAGTTTCACTAGCATATGTGACTGTCGGTTTGATTATGGTGTCGTAATGTCTGATTTTAGTGACTTCCGACAGGCATTTTTTGTTATACAAATCTGAGATAAGTCGGACGCTTTCTTGATTTCCTGCAATCTGTTTCTTGTGCTATTGTTTCAAGTCCTGTTGGTTCAATAATTTCGCTGAGATACTTAAAGTGTTTGACTCTGTTGATTTTACCATAATTTGTTTTAAGTTTCGGAATATGCAACTTGGAACACGTGAATGGAGTCTTCTCAAAGGAGATTTCGGGACCATCCTCTCTGCACATTCTTTGAGGGTTATCGATTTGTTGTACTGCTGTCGGTTAGAACCACTAAGTGATCTGCAAACACTAAATAGGGAACGTTCGATTTTCCTTGGCCTCTTTCTGGTTCTATTGGCTTCCAAAAGTTCTGTTTTCTCAGGTTCCTTTCCCATTCTTTCATTACTTGGTCTAAAACTATGTTGAATAGTAGTGGCGAGATCCCTTCTCTTATTCCTGTTTTAACTAAGATTAGTTCCGAAATTCCATATATGAAATTAATATTTCATTTGGTTTCTATCAGTGTCTGTTCGATCAGTTTTAGAGTCCGTATTCTTCTAGAACATTGCTTACAGACTGTCTATCTATAGGATCGTATGGTTCTTTAAAATCAACGAATATTGATTATTATCATCATTATTGTTGTTTTGTATGATGACTTGTGGAGTAGACGACATTCCTTCGGGGTTATTGAGATACCTGGGAGAGAGACGCATCACAAAACTATTCAATTTGGTGAATGACTTTTTTCGTTACTTTTGTATTTTTGCATGTGCGGGTACACCGAGGGGCTCCGCGAAGGCGGGTCGGAGATCGCGAGGTGAGAAGAGGCAGCTGCGCTGTCTTTGATGCGCGATCCATGCACCGTCGCCCTAGGTTGGAGTGTCGGGATGAGCCCAGTGTGCATGCCGTCAGCGAAAAAGTGCTGGGAGTGATCCGCGGAAAAACGACAGAAGACTGAAAACTTAGATTCACGCTATTCTCCTGCAATGTAACGATTTGACACACCGACGTTGGCACTCACGTGTAAGAAAGATCAGGACAAGGTAGGGTATGTGATGTTGTGACGTTTCCCGTGAAAAAGAAACTGCAAAAAGGTGGGAATTTAAGGAGATGTGACCTGGATAAACTGACTAAACCAGAGGTTGTACAGAGTTTCAGGGAGAGCATAAGGGAACAATTGACAGGAATGGGGGAAAGAAATACAGTAGAAGAAGAATGGGTAGCTCTGCGGGATGAAGTAGTGAAGGCAGCAGAGGATCAAGTAGGTAAAAATACGAAGGCTAGTAGAAATCCTTGGGTAACAGAAGAAATATTGAATTTAAATGATGAAAGGAGAAAATATAAAAATGCAGTAAATGAAGCTGGCAAAAAGGAATACAAACGTCTCAAAAATGAGATCGACAGGAAGGGCAAAATGGCTAAGCAGGGATGACTAGAGGACAAATGTAAGGATGTAGAGGCTTATCTCACTAGGGGTAAGATAGATACTGCCTACAGGAAAATTAAAGAGACCTTTGGAGAAAAGAGAGCCACTTGTGTGAATATCAAGATCTCAGATGGAAACCCAGTTCTAAGCAAAGAAGGGAAAGCAGAAAGGTGGAAGGAGTATATAGAGAGTCTATACAAGGGCGATGTACTTGAGGACAATATTATGGAAATGGAAGAGGATGTAGAGGAAGATGAAATGGGAGATACGATACTGCGTGAAGCGTTTGACAGAGCACTGAAAGACCTGAATCGAAACAAGGCCCAGGGAGTACACAACATTCCATTAGGACTACTGACGGCCTTGGGAGAGCCAGACCTGAGAAAAAAACTCTACCATCTGGTGAGCAAGATGAATGAGACAGGCGAAATACCCTCAGACTTCAAGAAGAATATAATAATTCCAATCCCAAAGAAAGCAGGTGTTAACAGATGTGAAAATTACCGAACTGTCAGTTTAATACGTCACAGCCTCAAAATACTAACACGAATTCGTTACAGACGAATGGAAAAACTGGTAGAAGCCGACCT
The DNA here is from genome assembly GCF_023897955.1 of Schistocerca gregaria. Classification (NCBI taxonomy): domain Eukaryota; kingdom Metazoa; phylum Arthropoda; class Insecta; order Orthoptera; family Acrididae; genus Schistocerca; species Schistocerca gregaria. The sequence continues at coordinate 83,626,055 of NC_064923.1, forward strand.
CGGGGGAAGATCAGTTTGGATTCCGTAGAAATGTGGGAACACAACTTATCTTAGAAAATAGATTAAGGAATGGCAAACCTACGTTTCTAGCATTTGTAGACAGCTTTTGACAATGTTGACTGGGTAATTAACATTCAAAAGGGTTAAAATACAGGGAGCGAAAGGCTATTTCCACGTTCTACTGAAACCAGATGGCAGTTATAAGAGTCTAGGGGCATGAAAGGGAAGCAGCGGTTGGGAGGGGAGTGAGGCAGGGTTGTAGCCTCTCAACGATGTTATTCAATCTGTATATTGAGCAAGCAGTAAAGGAAACAAAAGAAAAATTCGGAGTAGGTATTAAAATTCATGGAGAATAAATAAAAACTTTGAGGTTCGCCGATGACATTGTAATCCTGTCAGAGACAGCAAAGAACTTGGAAGAGCAGTTGAATGGAATGGACAGTGCCTTGAGAGGAGTATATAAGATGAACATCAACAAAAGCAAAACGAGGATATTGGAATGTAGTCGAATTAAGTCAGATGATGCTGAGGGAATTAGATTAGGAAATGAGACACTTAAAGTAGTGAAGGAGTTTTGCTATTTGGGGAGCAAAATAACTGATGATGGTCGAAGTAGAGAGTATATAAAATGTAGACTGGCAATGGCAAGGAAAGCGTTTCTGAATAAGAGAAATTTGTTAACATCGAGTATAGATTTAAGTGTCAGGAAGTCATTTCTGAAAGTATTTGTATGAAGTGTAGTCATGTATGGAAGTGAAACATGGACGATAAATAGTTTGGACAAGAAGAGAATAGAAGCTTTCGAAATGTGGTGTTACAGAAAAATGCTGAAGATTAGAAGGGTAGATTACATAACTAATGAGGAGGTATTGAATAGAATTGGGGAAAAGAGGAGTTTGTGGCACACCTTGACAAGAAGAAGGGACCGGTTGGTAGGACATGTTCTGAGGCATCAAGGGATCACAAATTTAGCATTGGAGGGCAGCGTGGAGGGTAAAAATCGTAGAGGGTGACCAAGAGATGAATACACTAAGCAGATTCAGAAGGATGTAGGTTGCAGTAAGTACTGGGAGATGAAGAAGCTTGTACAGCATGGAGTGCTGCATCAAACCAGTCTCAGGACTGAAGACTACAACGGCAACAACCTGTGTAAAAGTGCTCTCGTACAAAAGTATTTAGCTTGTGATTACGAAACAATACGCGGAGCTTGTTGTTGAAGAAATTCTTCGTATTTATTCTGCAGAATATATTTTACGTTGGAGACTCTTTCATCCGATATTATTCAAGAATGGTGCAGAAACCAAGTCCGAAGGATTTGACATTCACTGTCAACACATAATTATAGCCTAAGTTCACATCAGAACAACAACATGACAGCTTATTCAAAGTGGAAAAATAGAGATATCCTTTGATTACTAACAGTAGGGGATGTCTCATCTCCAATAAAAATTTATCCCTGCCCACATTATCGTTAGAAAACGTACTCTAAAGAAAGACTGTTTGGTAACATTGTAATCACTTGCATAACAAGTATCTTGACTCAGTACTGTGCAGCTGCGCCTCTTTAACGTCACCAAAATTTACAACAGGTTTTGAAGGAAAATTATTATTTGGCGCCGTTACAAAAGTACTGACCCTATGACTTCACTTAGAAGATAGGTTAAGGAAAGGCAAACTTACGTTTGTAGCTTTCGTGGACTTGAAGAGAACTCTTGACCACTTTGGATAGCTCCTTCTAGCGTAATCGGTTTTCTTTTTCTTTTTGTCTTAGAGTGTATTTGTGATGGAATTGCCTCATCGTTCAACAGAGACAGCGATGGAGGCAACGACATCTTTGCTAGGTTTCCCGTGTCGGTGCAGGAGGCACGCGCCTCCAGGAGCTAGCTGGAGCGACGTGACCTGGAGTAACCTTAGCGCTACGCTGCGATGCGCCCTGTGTACACTGCTCTCCGGTGCGCCTGTAGCTTCCAGACACTCCCATCCACTCCAGGCGGCTAGCTGCGTCTGTACCTTGTGCCGGGCTCGTTTCTCCCTACGCACTCCCGATCGGCTTCTCTGGTCGTATTCCTCACTGAATGTTTCACGACGGCGGACGAAAGTGACTATGTTTCGCCAGCGAGACGATACGGGCCACATGCAGCTAACTTTCTACGATTCTTTGCGGAGAAATACGGATCACCAATCCGCGCACACCACGACACAGTACCTGGAAAACTACTGAAATCAGAATTCTTTGTCAACACCGCTATCAAAACGCTTAATGTGTATTTACAAATGACGCAGGATTCACGAGAAGCGGCACATGAATCACAATTTGCGCGTGTAGGCATATGGAAATCCTCGAGAAATCGTGGAAGCGAGCTATCAGATTCGCTTCAGTATCAATGCAGAGTAGGAACCGCTGGCGACATACCCATAGTTCACTTTGCCAAACAGATTAGCAGCTGTGTAACCGCGATTCCTGCGCAATGAAATACCAGCGCTAGTCGAAAACTTTATCCTGGCAGGAAGAAGACGACTGTGGTTTGTGCACCACGTGGCACCACCCCATCTTCCACAGAACCGGATCGCAACATTTCATGGGTGATGAATTGCTAGAGGAGTTCAGGAAGCAAGGCCTTCCTTATTCATCGGACCTGAATCCCTATGAAAGGTATGTGCTAAGGTCTGATCAGGGTATATCCAGAAAATAAAGTCTTTAGTTGCCAACCACAAGGTGGAATGAGTATAGTATCTTTGAGTGGGAGGATCTTTGATGGTTAAGTGAGCCGGGCGCGCACAGTAAAAAACAGAGTAGTCGCAGCTAGGTGCCCGGAGGGAGCAGACGTGTGGTGACACCTTTAAGGTAGGATACGCGCTGCACAGTTTACACCGAGCAAACTTTAGCACGTTAATGGTAGAAGCTATATAATTATTTCAAATTTGTTTTTGTTAGATAATGTTCAGAGTTAGGATATGTCCGAGGTTTGACGCAGTAAGCGTTTTGTAAAATTTTTTGTAAGAGTGATTCGTGCAACAAAAATGTTGGAAATGGTAGTTTTTGTATATGACTTAAATTTTTAACAATATGTATATATTGAGATCAACATTGAGTTTAAATCTAACAGACTGAATCATAATCCGAGTAGTAAGGTAAAGGTACCCACCAAATGAAAGACTAATGAAAATGAGGCCTCTATGCAATTGTATATGTACAGTTCATCATTTGAAATCGATTTTGGTATAACTAAAGTTATCAGAGCAAAGTTATTTCAAATAAATAATTTTATGCCATTGCACAACTGGCATTATTCAAGTCAACATATAATTTCATTAAGTAAACATCAGGGCCAAAATCAAAATTTTCAGTATCATCTTAATGCCATTGCACAAACGGCATTATTCTCTTAAACTTGATAGCTCAGTCAAATACATCTTTAATTACTGGCAAAATGGAGGAGTGCCCGAAACAAGTTCGTAGATGCAGTCAGATGCAGGTTTGTTGAATAATTAATTTAAAAACAATTTTATCTTTGATACTTCCACCTTACATTTCTGGCTCTGGGGACATTTAAATGCTTTGTGTCTTCCCAACACATCTATAATTTGCAGAAGCTGCAAGAGCGTCTGATCAATGCATGGGGCGCAATCGGAACGGAGGCAGGTGCATTTGAAAGAGTGCGTGATTCACTCTGAACAAGGACTGAAGGATGTGTCAGGATGAGTGGTAACCACATGCAGAACTGCCTATAATGTCTGCTTTTACCAAACAGAGGGGGATGAGAGGACAGGTCAACAGGTAATGGTTTCTGGACATATCACTGTAAGAACTTTTCTTGTAGTTGACGAATACTACCATCTGCATGAAAATGTGACGCTTTCGTTTATACAACATACATAAGAGAAGCTCTTTGACTTCACTGCTTCGACCACCTTATAGAAACAATCCTCATCATCAAGGTTTACCAACCGAAGACAACATAAATGAATACTGAGGCGAGAAATGCCACTGGGGTCGATTTGTAGGACGCATTTCATGTCTCTTTTGTATCAGACTTATTCAGATATGCAAGGTTCTCATTGGATGGACTGAAGCGTTACTTCAGTTTCGCTCCATTTTATTACTGTCAAGTAATAATAGTTTAAATATTGATAACTGTGATACCAATAAATAATTGATATACTTCGCCTGGTGAAGGAAAAGTTGGACCCTCTTATTTATTTTGTGTTACTTACCACATTCCCTTTTCTCCTTCTCCATCCTTGTATGAGCGTATGAGAGTGAGTACAGGTTGAATTTAGCGGGATAATGGCGGGCCCGAGGTAGACAAAGTAGTGTAGTGGCAACACCAACTAAACCTGGTGTGCAAGTTTACCAAAGAGAAGCTACCAGCAGAGATAACCTAGCTGGAATAGTAAGTGTCGTCTGGTTCGTCACAGGAGTGGTCATCGCACCCCCACCAACGGGAGAGCCGTTGTCGGGGAGAACGCATATGTTCTAGTCTAGCGGGACCTGGAGAGGATGAGCGAACGCAACCGGATACAGCTCTTCATATCTGGGTAACAAAAGGGAGGCGTCACTATGTATTAGTTCATCGTGAAGGATGCGAATGACGAGATTTTAGCTTAATTTTATCAATGGGGAGAAAGTTCAAATTTCGGATTAATTATCATGATTTTGCTGGAATAAGAGATAGAAGGTAGGGACGTGGCGAGTTGGCCTTCAGTTTACTCCGTTATTTCGTTCGCTAGAAGCTTTTATTTGTTGTTCATTTATACAATATGTTTTTCTGTTACTCCTAACGGTATCATTTCGGTACATTATTTAAATAACCTTAGCTCTTTTCTTTGTATGGTGATCTTGGACGCATATTGGCGCCATTTGTTGCATGTCTGCTGAGTGCGATTAAACTATATGGTGTCTTTTAGATTGTGTTCTAAAAGCAGTTAAAGCCAATAGTCGCAACTACAGTAATTTTGTGGGGCAATTTTATTTAATTTTCGGTGATTCTTTCATGATTTGGGACTGAGCGCATGTTCGCGCTTTTTGCTTTATACACTCCTGGAAATGGAAAAAAGAACACATTGATACCGGTGTGTCAGACCCACCATACTTGCTCCGGACACTGCGAGAGGGCTGTACAAGCAATGATCACACGCACGGCACAGCGGACACACCAGGAACCGCGGTGTTGGCCGTCGAATGGCGCTAGCTGCGCAGCATTTGTGCACCGCCGCCGTCAGTGTCAGCCAGTTTGCCGTGGCATACGGAGCTCCATCGCAGTCTTTTAACACTGGTAGCATGCCGCGACAGCGTGGACGTGAACCGTATGTGCAGTTGACGGACTTTGAGCGATGGCGTATAGTGGGCATGCGGGAGGCCGGGTGGACGTACCGCCGAATTGCTCAACACGTGGGGCATGAGGTTTTCACAGTACATCGATGTTTTCGCCAGTGGTCGGCGGAAGGTGCACGTGCCCGTCGACCTGGGACCGGACCGCAGCGACGCACGGATGCACGCCAAGACCGTAGGATCCTACGCAGTGCCGTAGGGGACTGCATCGCCACTTCCCAGCAAATTAGGGACACTGTTGCTCCTGGGGTATCGGCGAGGACCATTCGCAACCGTCTCCATGAAGCTGGGCTACGGTCCCGCACACCGTTAGGCTGTCTTCCGCTCACGCCCCGTCATCGTGCAGCCCGCCTCCAGTGGTGTCGCGACAGGCGTGAATGGAGGGACGAATGGAGACGTGTCGTCTTCAGCGATGAGAGTCGCTTCTGCCTTGGTGCCAATGATGATCGTATGCGTGTTTGGCGCCGTGCAGGTGAGCGCCACAATCAGGACTGCATACGACCGAGGCACACAGGGCCAACACCCGGCATCATGGTGTCGGGAGCGATCTCCTACACTGGCCGTACACCTCTGGTGATCGTCGAGGGGACACTGAATAGTGCACGGTACATCCAAACCGTCATCGAACCCATAGTTCTACCATTCCTAGACCGGCAAGGGAACTTGCATGTATCCCGTGCCACCCAGCGCGCTCTAGAAGGTGTAAGTCAACTACCCTGGCCAGCAAGATCTCCGGATCTGTCCCCCATTGAGCATGTTTGGGACTGGATGAAGCGTCGTCTCACGCGGTCTGCACGTCCATCACGAACGCTGGTCCAACTGAGGCGCCAGGTGGAAATGGCATGGCAAGCCGTTCCACAGGACTACATCCAGCATCTCTACGATCGTCTCCATGGGAGAATAGCAGCCTGCATTGCTGCGAAAGGTGGATATACACTGTACTAGTGCCGACATTGTGCATGCTCTGTTGCTTGTGTCTATGTGCCTGTGGTTCTGTCAGTGTGATCATGTGATGTATCTGACCCCAGGAATGTGTCAATAAAGTTTCTCCTTCCTGGGACAATGAATTCACGGTGTTCTTATTTCAATTTCCAGGAGTGTATGATGCTATTATGTCTGGGAATATGATTCGTTGTAACATTTTGTTAAAAGTAAAGCAAATTGAAAATCGTTCGCGGAGCAGTAATTTTGTGGGGGAATGTTAGTTTATTCGTGCAGAGCTCTTTGTGTCTTAAAGCATACAGCTCGTGGGTGGCCCCTCTTAGATTATATAGTGTCTGTTGCTGTCTCATTTTGATGTGAAGGCCCCTGAAAACTTAATTATGAGAATAAGAGCTATGTCAGAGAGATTTCCTGTGAAAATTTCAATTGTTTTTATAGTGTTCTTTGTGCCTCGTGCATGACAACATGTCGTGTTACTTATGTTACAATAAAGTTAAGGTGCTCTTATGCAATTCTGTGTAAAAAAATTGTATTGTCGTCCCATATTCTTTGAGATAGAGTTATAATCAGTGATTCATTTTAGCCAGGAAGCTTAGTAAATTTAAACATTATTTAAAAATGAACCGGGTCTGTTCAAGCATTCCACCCATCTCATATCTTCCCTTAATTTTGAACTGTTTTTATAATTTTTTTTTGCATTAAAATAATTTTTTATATCAGATATTGCCCCTATTTTAGTGGTAAAGCCAGAATTAATAGTTGTTTCACTTCCTAGATTTAGCTATATACTCACATGCTGCACCGAAGTTAATAAGTAAGTATTGCATTGTTCACTTCAGAAAGGAAATACCGTATATGTTGCTTTTAATAAATATGCATGCTCTTGTTACCTTATATACAAGAACCAGGCGGTAATATTGCTGGAATTTTAGATCCTGACCTGCTTAAGAGGAAATGATGGCTGTTATGACTGCCATCAACTCGGTAGTCACACTTCGCACTTTCCATAACAAAGCGGTTTCATAAAAGGGCACTAGCTACAATCCTCTATAAATCTCAGGGCTGGAGGAAATAATCAACAAAAGCATCGTTAACGAGAGTAGCAAGGTACCCGTTTGACGTAATATGCTTATTGAAAGCAGGAAGAAGTAGAGAACCAGAGGACCTTTCGTGTCTGCGTTCACAACGTGCTGAAAGCAAATGCCTGGACAGTCAAGCATAGAAATGATTTCGCTTCAAACGCTGACGATTCAGACGGATACCTTATGAGAAGCACCTTAGCTGTTGGGTTCGAAAAAATGTGATTTCAGCTTCTTGTTATTGTCTCGACAAGCACAGAGGGTGGAATTACTTGTCACTGGGAGCTCCAATGTTATAGGGGTGATGGAGTCCGTTAGGGATCTGGTAGCTAAGGAAGGCAAGAAACCCAATGTGCATACCGGGGGGAGTCATCCAAAATGTGGAAAGGGTCCTTCTGGATACCATGAAGGGTACAGGGTGCAGCCAGCTGCAGGTAGTGGCACATGTCGGCACTAATGACGTGTGTCGCTATGGATCGGAAGAGATTCTCTCTGGTTCCGGCTGCTATCTGAGTTGGTGAAGACTGCCGGTCTTGCTTACGAGATGAAGGCAGAGCTCACCATCTGCAGCATCGTCGACACGACCGATTTCGGACCTTTGGTATAGAGCCGAGTCGAGGATCTGAATCAGAGGCTCAGACGGTTGTGCGACCGTGTAGGCTTCAGATTCCTCGACTTGCGCCATAGGGTGGTGAGGTTTCGGGTTCCGCTAAATAGGTCATGTGTCCATTACACTCAGGAGGCGGCTACACTGGTAGCAGGGGCTGTGTGGCGTGGACTGGGCGGTTTTTTTGGGTTAGACAGTATAGGGAAAGATCAAAAAGGGCTCCAGACACAGGGTACAGGGCAAAGAAACGACGAGAATCGACCAAGTCGGTATTGTAGTCGTAAATTGTCGTAGCTGTGTTGGAAAAGTACCAGAGCTTCAAGATCTGATACAAAGCACTGAAGCCGAAATCTTTATATGAACAGAAAGCTGGTTAAAGACGGAGATAAATTCTGCTGAAGTTTTTACAGAAGCCCAAACCATGTTACGAAAGGATAGATTAAATAAAGTAGGTGGTGTGTGTTGGTAGTAGCTTATCTTGTAGTGAAGTTGAAATAGATAGTTCCAGTGAATTGTAATGGTTAGATGTTATACACAGTAGCCGTACCAAAATAATAAGTGGCTCCTTCTACCGACCCCCGACTCAGATGATATGACAGCTGAACACTTCAAAGAAAACTTGAATCTCATTACAAATAAGTACCTCACTCATACAGTTATAATTGGTGTTGGCGAAAATATATGTTCAGAGCCTGTGGTAGACAGAATACATCTTCCGAAATTGTACTAAATGCTTTCTCTGAGAATTACTTTGAACAATTAGTTCACGACCCCATACGAATTGTAAATGGTTGCGAAAACACACTTGACCTCTTAGCCATAAATAATCCTGATCTAATAGAGAGCGTCATGACGTATACAAGGATTAGGGAACACAAGGTCATTGTAGTGAGGCTCAAAACCATATCAACCATAACCACTAAAAATGAACGCAAAATATATCAATTTAAAAGAGCAGATAAAAATTCACTTGATGCCTTCTTAAGAGAGAGTCTCCATTCCGTCCAAGCTAATTATTTAAGTGCAGACCAGATATGGCTCAATTTTAAAGATACAGAATCGACGGCAATAGATAGATTCATAGCGCATAAGTTAATAAGAGACGAGACTGATCCACCATGTTACACAAAACACGCCAGAACACTGTTGCGGAAGCAACGAGAAAAGCATGCCAAATTCAAAAGAACGTAAAATCCCCAAGACTGGCTCATTTTCACGGAAGCTCGAAATTTAGTGCGGACGTCAATGCAAGATGCTGTTAATAGTTTCCACAGTGAAATATTGTCTCAAAATATGGTAGAAAACCCAAAGAGATTCTGGTCGTATGTAAAGTACACCAGTGGCAAAAAACAGTCAATAACATCATTGCACGATAGCGATGGAAATGTTACCGAAGATGGTGCCACTAAAGCGGAGTTACTAAATACAGTTTTCCGTAATTCCTTCACGAAAGAAGACGAAGTAAATATTCCAGAATTCGAAACCAGAACAGTTTTTAGCATGTGTAACAAAAAGAAGATATCTTAGGTATCACGAAACAACTAAAATCACTTGCGAAAGGCAAGTCTTCCGGTCCAGAAGGTTCGTTTCATGGTATGCAGCCACAATAGCGCTTCTTAGCAATCATATACAACCGCTGACTTGACGAAAGGTCTGATCCTAAAGACTGGAAGGTAGCAAAGGTCACACCAATATTCAAGAAAGAAAATAGGAGTAACTCATTGAATTACAGACCCATATCGCTGACCTCAATTTGCAGTAGGATTTTGGATCATATACTGTACTCGAACATTATGAATCACCTTGAAGAAAATGACTTATTGATACTTAACCAACACGGATTAAGAAAATATCGATCTTTTGCAACGCAGATATCCTTATTCCCATGAAATAATGAGTGCTGTCCACAAGGGAATTCAGATCGATTCCATATTCCTAGATTTCCAGAAGGCTTTTTATACCGTTCCTCACAAGTGACTATTAATCAACTTGCGTGCATAAGGAGTGTCGTATCAGTTGTGTGATTGGATTCGTGATTTCCTCTCACAGAGGTCACAGTTCGTAGTGATGGAGGGTAAATCATCGAGTAGAACAGTAATGATATCTGGCGTTCTGCTAGGCAGTGTCATAGGCCCTCTGCTGTTCCTGATTTATGTAAATGATGTAGGTGATGATCTGAGGAGCCCCCTTAGATTGTTTGCAGATGACGCTGTTATTTACCGTCTAGTAAAATCATCAGACGATCAATTCCATTTACAAAATAATCTAGAGAGAATTTCTGTATGGTGCTAAAAGTGGCAATTAGCAGTAAACAAAGGAAAGTGCGAGGTCATTCACATGGGCACTAAAAGAAATCTGATAAATTTTGGGTATACGATACATCCTACAAATGTAAGGGCTGTCAATTCGATTAAATACCTAGGAATTACAATTATGAGCAACTTAAATTGAAAGACCACATATATAATATTGTCGGGAATTCGAGCCCACTAAGAAGACAGCCTACATTACATTTGTCCGTCCTCTGCTGGAATATTGCTGCACGGTATGGGATCCTCACCAGGTGGGATTGAAGGAGGGCATCGAAAAAGTGCAAAGAAAGGCAGCTCGCTTCGTGTTATTGATATGATACGCGAGTTGGGGTGGTAGTCACTGAAACAAAGGCGGTTTTCTTTGCGACGAGATCTATTTACGAAATTTCAATCACCGACTTCCTCTTCCGAATGCGTAAATGGTTCAAATGGCTCTGAGCACTATGGGACTTAACATGTGAGGCCAACAGTCCCCTAGAACTTAGAACTACCGACATCACACACGGACATGTCCGAAGCAGGATTCGAAGCTGCGACCGTAGCGGTCGCGCAGTTCCAGACTGAAGCGCCCAGAACCGCTCGGCCACACCGGCCGGCCGAATGCGTAACTATTTTGTTGACACCCACCTACGTAGGGAGAAATGATTATCGTAATAAAATAAGAGAAATTAGAGCTCGAACAGAAAGATTTAGGTGTTCCTTTTTCCCACGCGCCATTCGAGAGTGGAAAGGTAGAGAAGTAGCATGAAAAGGTTCGATGAACCTTTTGCCAGGCACTCAAGTGTGAATTGCGGAGTAACCATGAACATGTAGATGTGGATGGTCTCCAGTTCGAAGACTGGTTTGTTGTAGCTCTCCACGCTACTCTACCCCACACAAGGCCCTTCGTCTCTGTATAACTATTAAAAACTGCATCTGCTTGAACGTGCTTACTGAAGTTAACCATTGGTCTCCCCCTGTAATTTTTACCTTCAACACTTCCCTCCATTCCAAACTGATGATTGTACGATGCCTCAGGACACGTCTACATTCACGTCCACTCAAGACAAACACTTTCATAAAAACTAAAAACATCCTATCACTTGAGTTTATACTCGATGTTAACAAATTTCCGTCTTTATAAACGTTTTGCATGCTACTGCTAATCTGTATTTTATAACCTATCTACTTCAGCCGGCGTTCATTTGCCGTCCAAATAACAAACCTGATCAACAACTTTTTTGTCTTATTTCCTAATCTGATTTCATCAGCATAGCGTTATTTGACTTGATTACACTCCATTACCACCATTTTGTTGGTGTTGATATCCGTGTCAAAACCCGTTATCAAGGCGGTATCCGTAGCGTAATACTGGTTTACCAGTTCCTCTGGCTTCTCTGACAGAATTACGATAGCATTGGCAAACCTCCTCGCTGAACTTTCATTCCCTTTCCTAATTTTTTCTCGATTCTGAATTTAGAGACTGAATGAAATCGGTGATAGGCCACAGCTCTATGTCACTCCTCCTCCTAACTACTGCTTCCCTTTCATGTTCTTCGATTCTTATAACTGCATTCTGGAATCTGTACAGGTGTAGTAACCTTTCCCTCCCTGAATTTCATTCCTGTCACCTTCAGAATAAAGCGTTGTGGAATGGTGTTTGTATTGTATTGTATTTTACCAGAGGCCTAGAAACGACGAAGAGACTCCGCCCCGCCGCAGCAGCCGCAGTGGTCCACACCCCCACGACGACTACCGCAGTGCACTTCACCCCCCGCCGCCCCGCACCGAACCACTCTTTCAGCGTTATTGTGCAGTTCGGTCCCCGGTCCCCCCCCCCCCCCCCCCCCCCCCACACACACACACACAAGATAAGTCTAACCCATATGCTTGCGTGGTAGAGTAATGGTGGTGTACGCGTACGTGGAGAACTTGTTTGCGCACAATGGCCGACATAGTGTAGCTGAGGCGGAATAAGGGGAACCAGCCAGCATTCGCCGAGGCAGATGGAAAACCGTCTAAAAACCATTCACAGACTAGCCAGGTCACAGGACCTCGACACAAGTCCGCTGGGCGGATTCGTGCCAGGGAGCGTGCGCTCCTTCACAATCCGAAAAGCCGTGCGTTAGACCGTACGGCTAAGAGGGCGGGCACTTTTGTAATAGTGATGCTCAGAAACGTTGGATTCTCAGCGAAGAAAATTGTTTTGTGGCGAGCGTACTGTAAACGAATTTCAACCGAGCTTCCTAACGACCTCCATTGGCATAGACGGTAATTCCTCTCCGAGCTACATCTAATTTCCGCGGAAGCCGGCACACAACTGGTGAAATGTCTCTTGTCTCAGAGACGCAAATTTCCTTTGAGAGCAGCATTAACTTGCCAGGCAGTGCGCCGTTCATCTCGCCAAAAGAACAACCGAATAATCCCAGTTTTAAATGAGTTTTACTGCGTAATTTCTCGTCCGTCACCAAAAGTGGCACTGTTATTCCGGTAGCGTGTCGCGCGCGCCTCCACAGACCACTTTACGAGAGCTGCGCCTATGGAGACGTACACGAAATCCGCGAATATAAAAGTCAGGAAAGAGAAATCAGTGTGTCGTAGACTCTCTCCGAGCGAGTGTGGCGCGTATTGCTCTGGCTGGAGCGCGCGGACGCCGCTTTTGACTCATTCGCGAGTGCTTCTTTCAACGGGGTCGAGAAGACGCTGGGTTCGCCACAAATGAGCGGCCCGGGAGGCGGCTCTGTGAGGCGAGCCTGCCCCCGGGGGCGGCCGCGACCTTCCTGCAGTCCTCCAGGGGGCGGGGGTGGAGGGGGGAAGGAGGTCTTGATGGCGCCGCTGCTCCGTTGAATGGCCTGCTCTTTCACTCGGCCGTGTGAAAAATGCGCCGCGCAGTCGGGAACAACAGCGGAAAGGAGAAAGACGGCTGCTCGGCTGTGGTGGGGGTGAAGCGCACGTATAACTCTGCGAGAACGGCTGCGGTCTTGCCGTTCCTTGCCCGTCCTGGGGCGCCACAGGGACTGCTGGGGCAGCGGCTGGCCGTCTGCCGGCACTTCAACTGCCTTTCAGTGCACCTCTCTGGCGACTTCCTCCAATACCTGCGGTATCTGACTTTTATGAGTACACCTTTGAAAAACCATAACTTTTTCTCTTTTGACATGAAAACGTTGAACCGTGGATTTACTTTCAAAATATTTTCTTAAAGAATTTACGAACGATTCATCAAGAACATTAACACATTTAATCACACTATGGGCGCGTGGAAGTAGTTGCCAGAGGGTAACTGATGAAAACAAATTTCTTTCAACAAATGGAAATTTTATTCCTAAAAACTTTCTTTTTTTTAAAACAGATTTAAAAATTATAATCAGAAAGCACCCTCTAAATATCAAGTTACAATTTATTCAGATGCAGAAATAACACTTTTTTTTCAGTATGAGCTTTCTGGCTGCGAAACTTGCCGCTCCCTTTTAACACGGCCATAGTCACGACCACGCACAACAACCTCTGAAAAGCTACACTGGTGTGAATCTGCAACACATCAGATTACTTTAAACTAAAAATTTTAACAACTCACACAAACACATAAACTACGCACCCCGTAGGAGGGATGGAAATGGTACAAAAGACTCACATTTTAAGAAATTTACTTGCCACCGAAAGCGCAACTTGTTTTTAAAAGAAAACTCTTATGGTAGAAGGGTGGCAACTTTATATACTAAAATGACCATTCAAATAAAAACCCATGAAATGCAGTCTTGCATAAAATGTACAAACATGCTCTACATTACACATATACCGCCTCTCAAGATGATAGGCAAGATAAAAACATATTTCAGGAATTCGGCCTTTACACCTTAAGCAATAAATTCGTTAACACTGAATCCGACAAACATGACAGAGGCAGCTATTAACGTACGGCAGACCGACAGACAGACTGCGTAACATATGCGGACGAGAGACAGACGAACAAGCTGGTGACGAGTGACCGACCACGACAACAGGTAAAATTTAACAAGTAAATAAAACAACATATCACGAATCACTTAACTTCTAATAAACTGCGACTTCTCGAGAAGACCTGGCGCAGCACCCCCAAATCGCTCTCCCGAACCGTCCGCTGCCAGCCGCTTCAACGGACGCAGGAAGGCGCGGCGCCCATCTCCCATCTCACGGCGTCGCAGCTCGCACCGGGCAGCCCGATGTCGTGGGTTGACTACTGTTGCTCTCGTGTCGACGGCGAAGCCACTACCCCTCGCTATACGGCGCGGCCCACTGGACTCACGTGGCGACCTCACATGCGCCGACGCTCAAGACGGACAGGTCATCTTGTGTCTCAGCGCGCGACCGACCAACCGATAGATCCAACCGCCAATGCCCACTGCCTGAACAAACTCGATCAGACTGGCGGCCTAACACATACTAGCACTCCGACCGACAGACAGACACTGACCGCTACACACTGACCCGGCTGACCAACTCACCAGACTCGTTGCCTAGCGAGCTCATAGGGCCACTTAAATGCACGTGAGCAGACAACCTTTCCCCTTTCCCACCAGAGGGAGACACCAAAGCTGCGATTGCCACAGCGGTGCCACCGCCAGAAACGGAGAGCGACTGCTTCACACTACGCGCTGCGGCGCGCTCTTCAGAACAGCAATTTTTACCACGGCTCAAACATCAATTCGTTCGTCGGTAGGACTTTTTTGCGTGACAAAATCCCCGAAGATTTGCATCACTAATAAGTACGAAACTGATACACTGAGGTGACGCATGTTGTGGGATACCCCCTTATATCGTGACCCTTTTGCCCGACATGACGCAGCCGCTCGACCCGGCATGGACTCAATAAGTCGGCGGAAGTCCTCTGCAGAAATACTGAGCCATGCTGCCTTTATAGCTATTTATAATAGCAAATTCCAAGAAAATAAAGCTCCTACAGCCGTCGTTATGATGTAATTTATTGTATGTCTACCAGTTTCCGTGCTTCAGTACTCCGTCTTCAGGTCTTAGCTGATGTTAAAGGGGTTAACACCATTTGTATAGTCGATGCATCAGTGGCAAATATAACTGGTCTACGCAGACTACCTGTAACTGTGATGTTGTCTCTCCCATCATGCGTAAACGAGTTATGTTCACCACTGGTTCGAATGGCTCTGAGCACTATGGGACTTCATCAGTCCCCTAAAACTTAGAACTACTTAAACTTAACTAACCTAAGGACACCACACACGTCCATTCCCGAGGCAGGATTTGAACCTGCGACCGTAGCGGTCGCGTGGTTCCAGACTAAAGCGCCTAGAACCGTTCGACCACAACGGCCGGCTATGTTTGCCACTGATCCATCGTGTATACAGATGGTGTTAACGCCCTTAGCGTCAGTTGAGAAATGAAGATGAAACAAAAAATTTGTACAAATGGCTCTGAGCACTATGGGACTTAACATCTAGATCAGTCCCCTAGAACTGAGAATTTTTTTTTTTTTTTTTTTTTGGTCATCAGTCTATGATGCGGCCCGCCACGAATTCCTTTCCTGTGCTAACCTCTTCATCTCAGAGTAGCACTTGCAACCTACGTTCTCAATTATTTGCTTGACGTATTCCAATCTCTGTCTTCCTCTAAAGCTTTTGGCCTCTACAGCTCGCTATAATACCTTGGAAGTGATTCCCTCATGTCTTATCAAGTGTCCTATCATCCTGTCCCTTCTCCTTATCAGTGTTTTCCACATATTCCTTTCCTCTCCGATTCTGCGTAGAACCTCCTCATTCCTTACCTTATCAGTCCACCTAATTTTCAACATTCGTCTATAGCATCACATCTCAAATGCTTCGATTCTCTTCTGTTCCGGTTTCCCCACAGTCCATGTTTCACTACCATAGAATGCTCTACTCCAGACGTACATCCTGAGCAATTTCTTCCCCAAATTAAGGCCGGTATTTGATATTAGTAGACTTATCTTGGCCAGAAATGCCTTTTTTGCCATAGCGAGTCTGCTTTTGATGTCCTCCTTGCTCCGTCCGTCATTGGTTATTTTAGTGCCTAGATAGCAGAATTCCTTAACTTCATTGACTTCGTGACCATCAATCCTTATGTTAAGTTTCTCGCTGTTCTCATTTCTATTACTTCTCATTACCTTCGTCTTTCTCCGATTTACTCTCAAACCATACTGTGTACTCATTACACTGTTCATTCCGTTCAGCAGATCATTTAATTCTTCTTCACTTTCACTCAGGATAGCAATGTCATCAGCGAATCGTATCGTTGATATCATTTCACCTTGTATTTTAATTTCACTCCTGAACATTTCTTTTATTTCCATTATTGATTCCTCGATGTACAGATTGAAGAGTAGGGGCGAAAGGTTACAGCCTTGTCTTACTCCCTTCTTAATACGAGCACTTCGTTCTTGATCGTCCGCTCTTATTAATCCCTCTTGGTTGTTGTACATATTGTATATAACCCGTCTCTCCCTATAGCTTACCCCTACTTTTTTCAGAATCTTGAAGAGCTTGCACCATTTTATATTGTCGAACGCTTTTTCCAGGTCGACAAATCCTATGAACGTGTCTTGATTTTTTTTGAGCCTTGCTTCCATTATTAGCCGTAGCGTCAGAATTGCCTCTCTCGTGCCTTTACTTTTCCTAAAGCCAAACTGATCGTCACCTAGCGCATTCTCAATTTTCTTTTCCATTCTTCTGTATATTATTCTTGTAAGCAGCTTCGATGCATGAGCTGTTAAGCTGATTGTGCGATAATTCTCGCACTTGTCAGCTCTTGCCGTCTTCGGAATTGTGTGGAGGATGCTTTTCCGAAAGTCAGATGGTATGTCGCCAGACTCATCTATTCTACACACCAACGTGAATAGTCGTTTTGTTGCCACTTCGCCTAATGATTTTAGAAATTTTGGTGGAATGTTATCTATCCCTTCTGCCTTATTTGACTGTAAGTCCTCCAAAGCTCTTTTAAATTCCGATTCTAATACTGGATCCCCTATCTCTTCTAAATCGACTCCTGTTTCGTCTTCTATCACATCAGACAAATCTTCACCCTCATAGAGGCTTTCAATGTATTCTTTCCACCTATCTGCTCTCTCCTTTGCATTTAACAGTGGAATGCCCGTTGCACTCTTAATGTTACAACCGTTGCTTTTAATGTCACCAAAGGTTGTTTTGACTTTCCTGTATGCTGAGTCTGTCCTTCCGACAATCATATCTTTTTTGATGTCTTCACATTTTCCCTGCAGCCATTTCGTCTTAGCTTCCCTGCACTTCCTATATATTTCATTCCTCAGCGACTTGTATTTCTGTATTCCTGCTTTTCCCGGAACATGTTTGTGCTCCCTCCTTTCATCAATCAACTGAAGTATTTCCTCTGTTACCCATGGTTTCTTCGCAGCTATCTTCTTTGTACCTATGTTTTCCTTCCCTACTTGGCCCTTTTTAGAGACGTCCATTCCTCTTCAACTGTGTTGCCTACTACACTATTCCTTATTGCTGTATCTATAGCGTTAGAGAACTTGAAACGTATCTCGTCATTCCTTAGAACTTCCGTATCCCACTTCTTTGCGTATTGATTCTTCCTGACTAATGTCTTGAACTTCAGACTACTCTTCATCACTACTATATTGTGATCGGAGTCTATATCTGCTCCTGGGTACGCCTTACAATCCAGTATCTGATTTCGGAATCTCTGTCTGACCATGATGTAATCTAATTGAAATCTTCCCGTATTTCCCGGCCTTTTCCAAACATACCTCCTCCTCTTGTGATTCTTGAACAGGGTATTCGCCATTACTAACTGAAACTTGTTACAGAACTCAATTAGTCTTTCTCCTCTTACATTCCTTGTCCCAAGCCCATATTCTCCTGTAACCTCTTCTTCTACTCCTCCCCCTTATAACTACTTAAACCTAACTAACCTAAGGACATCACACAACACCCAGTCATCACGAGGCAGAGAAAATCCCCGACCCCGCCGGGAATCGAACCCGGGAACCCGGGCTTGGGAAGCGAGAACGCTACCGCACGACCACGACCTGCGGACTGAAGATGAAACACAGAAGCACCAAAACTAGTAGTCATACAATAAATGACACCGTAAGGACGGCTGTAGGTGTTTCATTTTCTTACATAAATGGTCAGTCCTCCACGCCTCCCAGCACAAGGATGGACATAAAAAAATGCGAAAAATCTTGCCTTTGCAGGAACGAACTGACATCTCGATTATGCCCATACGTATTACCTAGGATTAATGATGTGCAGGATGGGTGGGCAAATTACTAACTCGAATTATTCGGAATGTTCTTCAAACCAATCACAAACATGATTATTATGAACAATAGCTAGCTACACTGCTGTCTAAATTGTTTATATTTTATATCATTGACGATGAGCCCATTTCGGCACATTGCCATCAAATGGTTCAAATGGCTCTACGCAATACGGGACTTAACATATGAGGTCATCAGTGGCCTAGAACTTAGAACTACTTAAACCTAACTAACCTAAGGACATCACACACATTCATGCCCGAGGCAAGATTCGAACCTGCCACCATATCAGCAGCGCGGTTCCAGACTGAAGCGCCTAGAACCACTTGGCCACAGCGGCCAGCACACTGTCATCGTCAGGTGCTCTTACATGTAACATCGCTGCTCTCATGTCCTGCCTTTATTAGAATTTTAGAATTAGAATTATAGAATATATCGGAAAAGTAGCATACGTGGAAACCAAGTAAAATCCTATATAAATCTCCAGTGTACACCTAGGAGAAAACAATAATTCTTATAACGAGAAGGCATGACAGCAGCGATGGTACATGAGCACCTGACGCTGGCAATGTGCTGAAATGGGCTCATCGTGAATAATTTAAAATGTAAACAATTTACATGGCATTGTAGCTGGCTATTGTACATAATAACCATGTCATTAAAAGTATTTTGCACTGTGCGTCCCAAAGAGCAAAGGCAAACAATTGTCGCCCACTGACACGAAATCATCGTTTGGGGACATGAAGTCCATGAATAGTTGCAAACAATCTCCAAGTACCCTAACATAGCCATTTCCAGTCAATCATTGGTACAGCTGGACCAGAGGACCCAGTACTTTCCATGTAAATACAGCTCACAACATTATGGAGCCACCAATAATTTGCTTGAAAACTTGCGTACATGGGTTCATGGGGTCTACACCACATTCGAACCCTACAATCAACCCTTACCGACTGAAATCAGGAGCCATCTGGCTGGTCCACAGTTTTCGTCATCTAGGGTCCAAACGGTATAGTCACGAGACCTCAGGATCTATTCTATGCATTCATCTGCTCCACTGATTCGTTCAGTAGGGAGCGCATTGAGTGGCCTTTTTATCAAAGGACAGCCTCCACGCTATTCTGAATGCATTTCGGAGGCGATGCCACACGGTGCTATAGTCGGTTCTCCACGCGCCAGCCAATCAAAGCAAGCAGCCACAGAACCGAGCAAGCGCACTGCAGTGACATCAACCAGAAGCAGTGAGCAGCCGACATAAGCACGCTATCCTCTGCAGTATTGAGAAGCGTCTTTAGAGAATGTAGTATTGCTCAAATATTAGCGGAAATGTCGGAAGAAAATAAGGTTGGTTTACATCGCGATGCATGCATAATGACGAAAGGGTATTTGACTGAGTTCTGGAAATTGTCACAAATGCTGCAGTATGTCATTTTATTCTCATTCACACTGAGATATTGTTTTGGGTGTTAGGTTTCAGAAAATGAATTAGCAATGCTATGTACTATCACGTTGTACAGATAATTCTATAGGAAACACCCGGAAAATTGTTTCATAGAGTGTCAAAGAATGAGATGATGCACAGAATGTCGTTGTAACTCGTTTGTAGAGATCCAAATGATGATGTAGCCTACTTCCCAAATTGATACATCAACGATTTGAGACTTAAAAACAAAAACTAAAAAAACGCTTTTTCCTTAGTGTATTGAGGATGCACCTGTTGTTTGTCGAAGATTATGATTTGCGTCTGATGAATCAAAATGTTTCATATATGGTAGTACAGTCTAAAAATTTTATGGCAGGGATCTTTCATCTCTGTCTGCTGTTAAGAATTCAGTCGCAGATAAATACTTGTGATAAGCAAGATTATAAATATGGCTGCTGCTAGTTTCATTCACTGTAGTGTAATTTGTGCTCTTAGATTCCTGTCTAATCACACACTTGGAAATCGCTACGTATTCGGAAAAAAATGGTGAATTAACTGTGACATGAAGAAATATATATTTCACTGTCGGTTGTTTCACACGCAGGAACTTCACATCTAGCAAGTTCATCTTAAGTTTTTTAAGCATACAGAAATTACGCAATCGAAGATACTCAAATATGAGAAAGAGCGCACTTACATGTAAACAACAACGAACCTTACAGAAAAATACAAACTTTCTCGAATAACAATGTCTCAGAATGTGTTACAAACACGAAAAGGAGGAGATAAAAACACCTGGTCCGAGCGGAAAGCATATCTACAATATTTTAAACTATAGTCTCGGGCCTCAACCACTTGGCCACAAGCATCGCGACACATCGTGGGTTGTATTTGTCTTGAGTTTAATGCAGAGGGACGCAGGCTGACTTCGTTGCAGAGCGATGCAGGAGTCAGCATGAAATTTTTGAAGGTGTTCCACTCTCGGACCTATCAAAATTCCTATCAGTTGCTACTTAAAAGTTGTAAACGCTCTTCGATAGTTAATAACTAAACCATTTGCAGGAAAAAGTATGCAAAGTCGTTAGTAATTTCAGCTAACTCTCATGTAATATACGTAAGCAGAGCTGATGCCTTGAAATTTAATGATTTTTAAACTTTTTTTACAATAAATTAGCAGGTATTTTGTGACAATGTTGTTGTTGTTGTCCTCTTCAGTCCAGAGACTGGTTTGATGCAGGTCTCCACGCTACTCTATCTTGTGCAAGCTTCTTCATCTCCGAGTAAATACTGCACTCTACGTCCTTCTGAATTTTCTAAGTGTATTCATGCCTTGGTCTCGCTCTACGATTTTTACCCTCCACGCCGCCCTCCAACAATAAACTGATCACTCAGAAATGTCCTACCAACCGATCCCTTCTTCTAGTCAAGTTGTAACACAAATTCCTCCTCAGTACTCCTCATTAGTTACGTGATCTACCCATTTAATCATCAGCATTCTTCTGTAGCATCACATTTCGAAGGCTCCTGTTCTCTTCCTGTCTAAACTATTTATCGTCCATGTTTCACTTCCACACATGGCTACTTCCCGACACTTAAATCTATACTCGATGTAAACAAATTCTCTTATCCGGAAACGCTTTCCTTGCCATTGCCAGTCTACATTTTATATCCTCCCTATTTCTACCATCATTATTTATATTGCTCCCCAAATAGCGAAACTCATCTACTACTTTAAGTGTGTCATTTCCTAATCTAAGTCCCTCAGTATCACCTATTTTATTTCAACCGCATTTCATTATCCTCGTTTTCCTTTTGTTGATGTTCGTCTTATATATATATATATATATATATATATATATATATATATATATATATATATATATATATATATATATATGCCTTTCAAGACACTGTCCATTCCGTTCAACTGCTCTTCCAAGTCTTTTGCTGTCTGTGACAGAATTACAATGTCATCGGCGAACCTCAAAGTTTTTATTTCTTCTCCATGGATTTTAATTCGTACTCTATTCTTATGTTTCCTTTGCTGCTTGTTCAGTATACAGATGGAATAACGTTGGGAATAATCAATAACCCTGTTTCACTTCCTTCTCAATCACTGCTTCCCTTTCATGCCCCTTGACCCTTATAACTGCCATTTTGTTTCCGTACAGACTGTAAATAATCTTTCCTCCCTGCATTTTATCCCTGCCACCTTCAGAATTTGAAAGTTAGTATTCCAGTCAACATTGTCAAAAGCTTTCTCTAAGTCTACAAATGCTTGAAAAGTAGGCTTGCATTTCCTTAATGTATCTTCTAAGATAAGTCGTAGGATCTGTATTGCCTAATGTGCTCCAATATTTCTATGGAATACTTCCCCGAGGTCGGCTTCTACCAGTTTTTCCATTCGTCTGTAAGGAATTCGGGATATTTTTGCAGCCGTGAAATATCAAACTATAGCTCGGTAATTTACACACCTGTGAATGCTTGCTTTCTTTGGGACTGGAATTTCGCCTGTCTCATACATCTTGCTCACCAGATGGAAGAGTTTTGTCAGGGCTGGCTCTTCCAAGGCTATCAGTAGTTCTAGTAGAATGTTGTCTACTCCCGGGGCCTTCTTTCGACTTAGGTCTTTCAGTGCTCTGTCAAACTTTTCACGCAGTATCATATCTCCCATTTCATCTTCATCTTCGACCTCTTCCATTTCCATAATATTGCCCTCAAGAACATCGCCCTTGTATAGATACTGTATGTACTGCTTCCACCTTCCTGCCTTCCCTTCTTTGCTTAGAATTGGTTTTTCATCTGAACTCTTGATACACATACAAGTGGTTTTCTTTTCTTCAAAGGTCTCTTTAATTTTCCTGAAGGCAGTATCTATCTTACTCCTAATGATATATGCATCTACATCCTTAAATGTGATCTCTAGCCATCCCTGCTTAGCCATTTTGCAATTCCTGTCCATCTCATTTTTGAGAGGTTTGTATTCCTTTGTGCCTGGTTCATTTAGTCCATTTTTATACTTTCTCCTTTCATCAATTAAATTCAATATCTCTTCTGTTACCTCGTCTCTTTACCTACTTGATCCTCTACTGCCTTCAGTATTTCATCTCTCAATGCTACTCATTCGTCTTCTGCTGCATTTCTTTCCCCTGTTTTTGTCAGCCGTTCCGTAATGCTGTCTCTGAAACATTCCATTAGAACTACTGATAGCTTTGGGAGAGCCAGCCACAACAAAAATCTACCAACTTGTGAGCAAGAGATAGGTGAAATACCCTCAGATTTCAAGAAGAATATAATAATTCCAATCACAAAGAAAGCAGGTGTCGGCAGGTGTGTAAATTACCGAACTATCAGCTTAATAAGTCGTGGCTGCAAAATATAATACGAATTCTTTGCAGACGAATGGAAAAGCTGGTAGAAGCCAACCTCAGGGAAGATCACTTTGGATTCCGTAGAAATGCTGGAACACGCGAGGCAATACTGACCCTACGACTTACCTTAGGAGAAAGATTAAGGAAAGGCAAACCTACTTTTCTAGCATTTGTAGACTTAGAGAAAGCTTTTGACAATGTTGACTGGAATACTCTCTTTCAAATTCTAAAGGTGGCAGGGGTAAAATACAGGGAGCGAAAGCCTATTTACAATTTGCACAGGGACTAGAAGGCAGTTATAAGAGTCGAGGGGCACGAAAGGGAAGCAGTGTCTTAAAAGGGAGTAAAACAGGGCTGTAGCCTATCGCCGATGTTATTCAGTTTGTGTATTGAGCAAGTAGCAAAGGAAACAAAAGGAAAATTTGGAGTAGGAATTAAAATTCATGGAGAAGAATTAACAAAGCTCGGCTCCACTCCCTCGTAACTGCAGAAACGAATCATATTCTAGAAACCACGGAATATTTTCCCTCCATACAGATTCTTCCGAACGCCGACCAGCCATATTTTAGTCTTTTGTCGTCCAGCGCGGAAAGTTTGTGAGGAGATAGCTATTCCCGTTAATTAGGAATACATACAATGGTATGCTTCTCAGAGTAAAAATTCTTGGAAAAATTCCCGCCTGCGTGATTTCCGAGGTAACGTTTCCGAAGTGTTACCTGATTATCCTTCCTGTCCCACTACCCAACCAACCGGCCGCCGCCGTATTGTGCTTCAGTGCTCGGGTGCCCCCAGCTTCCGTATTGACTTCTTCCTGTGTCAAGCAAGACCAACACACCCAGGGCTTGAGTTACGCCTGCCGTTTCATTTCCACTGGCGTTCCAACCTCTACTAGTATAGGCACTCACTCATTACGCCGTTTTGGTAATAAAGACACTTAGTCACCATTCATGCTATAAGCGTTAACAACGATTTACAAGGTGTACATGACAATGCCAGTCTTCTTTAAATATTCATGTATACGATGTACAACCTATGGTTCAAATGGCTCTGAGCATTATGGGACTTAACATCTGTGGCAATCAGTCCCCTAGAACTACTTAAACCTAACTAACCTAAGGACATCACACACACCCATGCCCGAGGGAGGATTCGAACCTGCGACCGTAGCAGTCGCGCTACAACCTATCAAATAATACCTAATTCCGGTTGTAAATCACAGCAAAGTATGTAGATAAGTGCTTGTAAGGTGCGAAATTATAGCCACCTTTAAGTCCGGGGATCGTGCTGGTCGTGGAAGCCGCTGTATGTCTTGCAGAACAAGTTGAGTCTTATGGACAGTGTGTGGGACATCATACCCTGCTGGGACACCATCTGATCCCAGACCAAAAGTCCATGGGTAGGACAGAAGAGCATTCAGGTGAATGCACTGTTAGAGACAGCCCTCACCAAGTCTATGTAGTTTGTACCAACGACCATTGCTTGAATGCAGGCAGAGTATGCTTTCATCGAAACTCATGGCTTGTGTGACAGGACTGTTTTTTGGAAACAGTTTCTCCACATACGCAAATCAGTAATGAAACTCCCATGTAACACTTAATTTACGTCGATGAAATTGATATACTACAGTGCTACTGATTGTCAGTCGGTAACCGATCCAGTGTTGCTGTTCTTTTACTTTTAATTCATGCTTGCTTGCGATGGAGAAAACGTTAAAAACGCCATGATTTGATGAGCATGCATGCGCACTGAAACCGTAACAGGGACAAATGCCGTTCATAAACAGCAAATTCAGATCTTAATTTATTCCATATCTTATATTAAATAGTAAAAATAACACGTAGCTTCGTTGTTGTAATGACAGCGTCAGTAAATGTGAATGTAGAAGTATATACAGACAAACTTCAGTAGATTTGGATGTAGAAATATATACAGACACAAAAGATTTATAAGTTCGGGTGTGTCCCAGGGGTGTGTGGTGGGATGCTTGCTGGTCATCTTGTGCACGGTGGGTAACATAGGCGTGGCGCAGACCCTCCTTGCTGAACATCGCATAAGATACTAGAAATGGCCACCCGTTTAGCGCCATTTCGCCAGGTAATGACACAGCGAAATGCTCGGATCAAAATATGCGAGATATGCGCGCCCGCAGAAATGTGACAACAACCGATCGGTGCATCGAAATCACAGTACCCAGCTTTTTCCATGATGGGGAATTCTCCTGTTCCTTAACAAAAAACCCATTCCTTGTCAGCCCCATACATATTTTCCACACAAATTTTTTTGCCAACCATCCATGATATGACATCTGTCAATTCTGACACCCGGCACACAGTGGGAAAAGACGACTTTCGAAAAGTGAGAACGCAGACGCAACAGGATGGCGAAGCGAAACAGTCCACAATTAAGGAAACGAAGGACTCCATCTTAACGTGGGCCAGAGATAGAGTTGTAACAACATTAGTGATACGAGAAACTGGGCAGATGACATTGAAGAATTTCCCGCAGACCAGGAAATGAAGAAAGTGTCACACCTACCAGGAGGAAAAATTCCAGTGCAGAAAGACAAGGAATGAGGAACGAGACGGCGTCTCGTTCAACATATGGAAAACCTTATGGTTCGTCGACAGTGGGCCACAACGACTTGTATACTTAATTAATGACGACTTCATTGCAAGCTTATAGAATCGGGACGTTGAATCTAAACAAGATCCGTAAAATTAAACCTTAAAAACTTGAAAGACATACTCTATGCTGTCAATATTGATGTTATTATGTTACAAGTAGTAACAGATATTAGACTGGTTGCCATCACAGGTTATAATGCAGTCGTAAATCCAGGAAACGACCGTTTCTTGGTAACGGCGATACTCACTAAAGAAGGGATCATCATCAAAGATGTCGAGAAACTGACAGACGCCAGTAAATATCTACGCACCATCTGGCACACGGAAACAGGAGCCGAAGAGCCGGATTTTATAAAGATGATATAGTTCCCCATTTTGGCGGCCGCTACGAGAATATCATTTTTGGAGGTGACTATAATTGTGTGCTGTCACCAAGAGACCACACGCCGATTTTTAATAACTGTTGAGAACTCGGAGACGTAATTATAGAACTCCGCTTGGTTGACACCTGGGAGCTCAAGAACGGTGCATTGCCGGGTTTCCCTCGTATTAAGAATCATTTCACTAGTCGGATCTACAGGATCTGCAAACAGAGTTATGGCCCACTATCTTTTCCGATCACGCTGTATTTATACGTACAATGAACTTAAAACGGCAATAAACATAAAAGGGGACGAGTTGTGGAAGTTGAGCGTGGAACACCTAAAAGATCCTGAATAACATGAAATATTCAATAACGTATGGAACGCGTGCGAGGACAAATGCACTTCATATACCTCGGCACTGACACAGTGGATGATATTCAATAACGTATGGAACGCGTGGGAGCACAAATTCACTTAATATACCTCGGCACTGACATGGTGGATGAAATGTGTAAAACCCGCGATAAGAAAATCGCTCATGAATAGCTCCCGCGAGAAAAACGCTTGGCAGAAACGGACGGTAGAATATTACTTCCAAGTCCTTCGTGACCTGTACCAATCTGGTCTGTCAGAAATTGCCAACTACGTGGAAATAAAACGAATTCGGGCTAAACTTCTGGGACTGAAACGGAAACAGCTGAAACGGAAACATCAAGTAAGAGCAAGACTTCACGATGCCGTACAAGGAGAGCAAACGTCTATATATCATGTGATCAATGAGAGGAAGGGGCAACGTAGGAAAGTAATAACCGAACTAAGATCTTCTGACGGCAGATAACTAACGCGGCAAAGTGACATCAAGAACGAACTTCACAAATACTTCGCAGAATTATTAGGCAATATGACAACGGATATCCCGGCGGACAATGACTTCATGACGGGATTGACAAGCAGACTCGACCCGGTAGAAGCAAACAACCTGTTAACACAAATTACAGCAGAAGAAGTCACAGACGCTATAACACGAAGCCCGAGAAACAAGTCTCCTTGGCCTGGCGGCATTTCAGCGGAGTTTTATCAAATGTTCAGAAGGCAGTTGATTCCAAAATAACGTGTATCTGTAACGAACTAATGAATCCCGCCAATGGCGACCCACATAACTTCCTAGAAGGAATCATAGTTCTAATCCCGATTCATACTACAGAAAACTCGGTAACAAATTACAGGCCTATCACTCTCCTAAACTCTGACTATAAAATATTTTCTCGCACCATAAATGAAAGATTAAAATCAGAACTGAACATAGTCACTGGATCATATCAATCGAACCTAGGACAAGACAAATCTATCTACCACACACTGTGGGACAACAGAGATATTATTTCCATTGCTGCAGCCTGTAAAATAAAGTGCTCCATCGTATCATTGGAGGTAGTGTTCGATAGAGTCGATCATGCTTATCTTTTTCACATCATGCGTGCCATGAACTTTCCGCAATGTTTTATTGACATTATTACAAATCTTCTGCAGAAGTCAACTTCGACAGTAACGGTAATTGCAATGAAAAGTTCGGTGTGACAAGGGTGCCCGATGTCTGAGTCATTCTTTGCAATAGTAATCGAACCATTACTTTTTCGCCTGAGGCACAAACACCAAGGACTCACTACACACTGCCGTAGGATTGTCTGACAGGGCATATGCCGATGACGTTGCATTTATTTTCAAATACAACGACGAGATAGAGAAAGCTTTCGACATAATAAATAAATATGAACTAGTATCTGGTGCGGAACTGAATAGAAATAAGTCTGGCTTAATGAGTATTGGAAGTGGATTAGGAGTTCCCATTCATGGACCAATAAAGGAAACTGTCACCATGACATGTCTTGGGGTGGAATATACGAGGAATATCCGGCACACCATCGCAGTGAATTACAGAAGAATCCTCACCGCCATCCGTGCTTGTATACGTCAGCACAATCTCCGTAATCTTGACGAAATACAAAGAGTGGCTCTTTATCCTCTAAAATAAATTGCGCGACCCAAGCCGAGGGAGGTGGCGAACAGGATTTTGGCTGCTTTTGGCCACTTCGTCAGCCGCGGTCACATCTTCAAAGTCAAATACCAAACGTTGACTCGACCGACTGACAACGGAGGACTGAATCTTACAGACGTGTACAATAAAGCACAAGCATTGTACGTCTGTAAAACATATAAACTGGGGAAGCGGTCAGTCAATAGCGTTGCCGCATTTCTGTTAAATGAAATAGCACCGACCAGCTAGGATGCCCCAACTGACGTTCACCACATCCCAAATGAACTTAACCACCTCAAATATTTCTTCGTAGAATACAGCTACATTAGACTGGGAACACCCGAAAAAGATATCATCAAAGTCAAGAAAATCTACCAAAACTGAGTGAACTTTCAGACCAAGAACATCATAGAACAAAAATACGTCGGTCACTCTTGGCATGATGTCTGGAGGAACATACACCACCCGCATTTACCAGCACTAGTGCGGTCATTGTGGTATTATTTTGTGAATAGGAAATTTCCAGAGAACTTCAGACTGCATTCCATTCATCTGGCGGATTACCCTTTGTGTACCACTTGCAACCTGATTGACGCAGATGAACACCAATTTGTCTGTGGAAGTGCAAATAACATATTGTTGTCAATCAGAGAAAACTTAGCAACTCTGCAGAGAAATCCGCCGCATTTGATAACGCCAACATGCCTTTTATACCCGGAAGAAGAACTATAGCCCACCTCAGAAACAATGCCGTAAACTGGTTGAAAGTGTAACGCACCAAGGTATTACGAGATAACGTTCATTGCAGTAAAGCATGCAGCCGTGTAGCCCGGTGCCGGCAGGACTGTGTCTTCGCTATGACTCACAGCGCAACTGACACTACTAGCCGTGAGAATGGTCCCAAGTAACATCTGGAAGGAACGCAAATTCATATGCCCCCCCCCCCTACGAATCTAAACAAACCGTAGTAATTATCAGCCGATTTTGTTCAGATTTTTCTCTGATGTAGTTCCAGAGAATGAGAAAATTACTTAAAAGTAAAAAAAACCGACACTTATCTTTCAAAACTCAGTTTGGAACAATAGCAGCTTGTCTTTTATTACCATGTAAAGTCATAAGAAAGTTTCTAATATAGAAATATACTTAACTGGATTTTTCGAAAACTTTAATTACTCTTCATTTCGTAGTGTAAAAAGCAATCAAAATTATCATCTTCTTATTATTTTGTTGTGTATATACATGAAAATGAATGAGAGAAACTTAATACTACACTCCTGGAAATGGAAAAAAGAACACATTGACACCGGTGTGTCGGACCCACCATACTTGCTCCAGACACTGCGAGAGGGCTGTACAAGCAATGATCACACGCACGGCACAGCGGACACACCAGGAACCGCGGTGTTGGCCGTCGAATGGCGCTAGCTGCGCAGCATTAGTGCACCACCGCCGTCAGTGTCAGCCAGTTTGCCGTGGCATACGGAGCTCCATCTCAGCCTTTAACACTGGTAGCATGCCGCGACAACGTGGACGTGAACCGTATGTGCAGTTGACGGACTTTGAGCGAGGGCGTATAGTGGGCATGCGGGAGGCCGGGTGGACGTACCGCCGAATTGCTCAACACGTGGGGCGTGAGGTCTCCACAGTACATCGATGTTGTCGCCAGTGGTCGGCGGAAGGCGCACGTGCCCGTCGACCTGGGACCGGACCGCAGCGACGCACGGATGCACGCCAAGACCGTAGGATCCTACGCAGTGCCGTAGGGGACCGCACCGCCACTTCCCAGCAAATTAGGGACACTGTTGCTCCTGGGGTATCGGCGAGGACCATTCGCAACCGTCTCCATGAAGCTGGGCTACGGTCCCGCACACCGTTAGGCCGTCTTCCGCTCACGCCCCAACATCGTGCAGCCCGCCTCCAGTAGTGTCGCGACAGGCGTGAATGGAGGGACGAATGGAGACGTGTCGTCTTCAGCGATGAGAGTCGCTTCTGCCTTGGTGCCAATGATTGTCGTATGCGTGTTTGGCGCCGTGCAGGTGAGCGCCACAATCAGGACTGCATACGACCGAGGCACACAGGGCCAACACCCGGCATCATGGTGTGGGGAGCGATCTCCTACACTGGCCGTACACCTCTGGTGATCGTCGAGGGGACACTGAATAGTGCATGGTACATCCAAACTGTCATCGAACCCATCGTTCTACCATTCCTAGACCGGCAAGGGAACTTGTTGTTCCAACAGGACAATGCACGTCCGCATGTATCCCGTGCCACCCAACGTGCTCTAGAAGGTGTAAGTCAACTACCCTGGCCAGCAAGATCTCCGGATCTGTCCCCCATTGAGCATGTTTGGGACTGGATGAAGCGTCGTCTCACGCGGTCTGCACGTCCAGCACGAACGCTGGTCCAACTGAGGCGCCAGGTGGAAATGGCATGGCAAGCCGTTCCACAGGACTACATCCAGCATCTCTACGATCGTCTCCATGGGAGAATAGCAGCCTGCATTGCTGCGAAAGGTGGATATACACTGTACTAGTGCCGACATTGTGCATGCTGTGTTGCCTGTGTCTATGTGCCTGTGGTTCTGTCAGTGTGATCATGTGATGTATCTGACCCCAGGAATGTGTCAATAAAGTTTCCCCTTCCTGGGACAATGAATTCACGGTGTTCTTATTTCAATTTCCAGGAGTGTATTTTATGCAAAAACTTATGAAACTGAATCGTGGGAAAACTGTGGTGTAACCACGAAGCTGATGACATATGTCGATGTGTGTTTGCTTTTGTGAGAGAGCAGCCAGAATAGAAGTTCGAAATGGAATAAGTTTCTAAATTAATTTAAAGATTATTTTGCATTTCGGTCTATTTTATTAAATCTTATGTTAGAAATTGCCATTGGAATGACCTAAATGATTTACTGATTAGTGATTGGCTCAGGCAACTTTTCCCGTGAGAATGATCTAGAAGGATCATTCTGATTGGTCATTCAAACTATCAGCCAATCAGAATTAAGCTGTTCCTACACGCAGAAAGTTAGATTGGCATAGAGTGGGGTGGCATGAAGAGAATTGCTACCTAACTTTCGTACGGGTAACATCATGCTAAATGTCGCTGAGAAAATAACTTGTAAAATGAAGAACTGTTGAATTCATTGCTGTTAGCAAGTGTCGTGACTCAGGCAGTTTAAGTTAGAAACATTTTGAGGACAAGTTGATTAATTAATTGATGTGTTATGAGCGTGTGATATTTCGGTATTAGTGAAATTCCACATGGCATGCTCCGTATACTTTATGGAATACTTGGGCGAGCAGTTGGCCGCAGTAGCCAGAGTGGGGACCAAGAAACTACACCTGTGGGGGCAAAACTTGGTGAACGGACCCGCTATACCATCTCGACTTGCTGACAACTCAACAGAAAAGCTAATTACTACTCTTCTTCGATCTGTGTGTGTGTGTGTGTGTGTGTGTGTGTGTGTGTGTGTGTGTGTAAGTGCGTGCAAAGTGACTGTGCAGCATGGCGGAAAGTAATAACCAAGAGATAGTAGACGAGAAAGTGAAGGTGGATTTCGGTAACATAAAATATGCAGATGATTCAATGATTGGTGAATTTAGTTCTGATGTATCACAAGCAAATGATAGTGGTTTACCTGATTCAATGTCTTCGACTTATGGGATAGAAAATGGAGAAAGCACGGTAGAAGTGGGTATTAAATATACCTGTTACTAGTACAAAAGTGAAGCAGGAACCAGTGTCAGTTGCTTGTGAGCAAAAAGATAGCGTTTCCGAAATGTTAATGAATATTTAACACATATGAAGGAAATGGGTTCTGATATGGACACTAAAATGAATGGGTTACGTACTGAAGTTAATGAAATGGGATCTGATATAAAAACTTCATTAAGATATGAGGTAAATGTATTGCATACTGAAGTTGATCAAAGTATTACTAACTTGTCAGTAGAAATGGAAGCCAAAATTGAAATTAAATTTCTAAATAAGGGATTCTTGGAAAAATGATATGACTTTGTTCAGTAACAGTGTGAAAAGTGAGATTAGTAAGGTAAAACAGGAGTGTAATAATGCTGTTGTAACAGTAAAAAGTGAATTAACTTCACAGATTGAGCAAGTTGCTGATGACAACAAACAGTTAAAGGAACAAGTAAATTCAGAGTTGGAAAAAATCCACGAACAAGTCAATAGTGTAGAAAAACAATGTGAGGATTGTCACCCTGTATTGAAAAAATCAAATTAAGGAAGAAAAGATGTGTGTGCGAAGTTTGGAGTGCAACTGGTGAATAAAGTCATTAACCTTGAAACTAACAGCAATCCCTTTAGTGCACATGTAGATGAGCGATTGTGTAACCATGAAGGTCGACTAACCAGAGTAGATTTTTTTAAATGTGTGTGAAGTCTTATGGGACTTAACTGCTAAGGTCATCAGTCTCTAAGCTTACACACTACTTAACCTAAATTATCCTAAGGACGAACACACACACCCATGCGCGAGGGAGGACTCGAACCTCCTCCGGGAGCAGCCGCATAAGCAGAGTAGATCTAAGTTTTAACAACAGTAGTGGTTGTATTGTGTCTAATGATTGAATAGATCCATCAGATATTGCTTATGTGACTGATCGACAATTTTTGTTATTGGACCCAAGTAACAGTATACATCTTAAGGAATTTTGGAGTGATTTTGAAGACGTTTTGCCCAAATTGTGGAATGACAAACAGAAAATTGGATTTATCACATAAAATCTAACTGTAAGAGGCTATAATTTGGGGAAGTTTAGGCTCAGGTAAATGTGACGCGTTAGTGGACTTTAAGCTGGCCTTTTTCAAGGAATATTGGGGAAAAAGGAAGCAAATGGAAATGCTGAATAAATTTTGGTCTGGGGAAATATATGATCCTAAGAAAGAGAGTTTCAAAAGATTTGCACAGAAGTGGGTAACGACTTTGTCCTATTTGAACTCGAAAGTAGAAACCAAACAGGTTATTATGAGAATAGAGAACAAGCTCCTAGGAATGATATTAGGAAGTTTATTCATTATCTGGAAAGAGTAGGAAATATTTTCAAAGATGAGGAAAGTGCAAGAAGGGACTATAGGCCTCCCGCTAGACAAACTCAAAACAGTACCGAATTAAATGTAGGGGTACAACGAACTAATAATTACAGAGGCAGATACAGAGGTCGAGGGGGTTCTTTGGATAAAGGTACAATGGCACAGACCGAAACGTCGAATACAGACAACAGCAATCAGCTGACGTAACGGAGTGGCGCAGGCCATCAGCCAAAAGGAATGTCAGGGGGCAATGACCGCGTAGAGGAGGGGGAAAACTAAAGGCAGTCTGTAATAGCGCTAGCGTTTGCAATCTGCGGCAGCACAAATTAAAACCGCTAGCAAAACCGTTTGTAAGAAAGGCACCAACTAAACAACTTGGAGGTGATATTATAGATACCAAGAGTGCAGAGGAGAGGGACACTGTGATAGGCAGTGTTTACCAGGGAAATGAAGTGGCATTTTGTGAGAAAAAATTCAAAATGGAGATTATAGGAACCAGGTTAATAAGGAAAAGGTAACAGAATGTAAAGTTTCAGATCAGAATGTGAGGGTGAATAAGCACTATCAAGCAGATGAGGGGCTTACCTGTGTCTGTGGAATGAGTACAATAATAGGGGATACAGGGAAAAGGTATTGGAAGTATCCGAGGAAGAGTATAAGAGGCCTAAGAAAGTGTTCAAGAGATTAAATGGAGTAGTTTCAGATAGTTAGGAGGAAGATACAGAAGAGGAGGAATCAGAGGATAATTTAGAAAATTCTGACAACGCCATGGGAAGGGCTGCAGAATCAAATGATGTTATTAGAGAAAGTGAGCATTTAGAGAAATGTTTCAATTTGTCGATAGTGGACAGGCTAGTGAAAGCTGCCACAGGTAAAGAAGAGGAAGAGAACCCAGTAAACATGTGTGTAATTTCCACACAAGAGGTAGGTTTCAATAGATGTGATGTAGTGCAGGATTTATTACATGAGCCTGATTCTGAATTTAGAGAAAATCTACAGGACAATCTATAATTGAAGTGATGATATTTAATGAAAAAGTTCCTTGTTTATTACATAGTGGTTCCAACGTATGTGCAGTCTCGCAGAGTTTTGTAAATACTCTCCCTGATAGTATGGATGTGGTTATTATGAGAGTGAGTGCCATAAATATCATTATGGCCACTGCAAAAAGTAAAACAGTAGTCAAACAGGAAATTATCATACCCATCAGTATAGGTAGGGTGCAGTTAGAACAGAACCTCTTAATAATTAATGGATTAAGTGTAGAAATGCTGGTGGGTACCGATTTGTTACAAAGGTATCAAGGAAAAGTAGATTTTGGAAAGAATGAAGCGGTCATTGTAGTAAATGAAAGAACAGTAGCTATCACTTTCATTGGAAAAAGACCATATGTAGCCAATGAACAAAATGACTTTCCTATACGGTATTGCAAAACTAAAGAATATATTGAGGGATATAATAAATATAGCGAAAGGAAGGAAGTAGATCCTTCAGAGGTAGAAAATATCAGAAAAAAGGCTCTTGAGGGAAAAAGAAGGCATGATGCAAGGGCTTGTCTGACTAATTTTCAAATAGGTGATCTAGTGCTGGTCAAAACAAAAGAAAAATCTAAAAAGCTTACCGCAGAGACTAAAAAATTTACCGATGAATATGTGGGACCCTTCAGGATTGTGTACAAACCTCATGCCAATGCTTACAAACTGGATTATGTAAAATCACATAAACTGTTAGGATTGCGAAACATCATTGACCTAAAGAGATACATACTGAAGGAGGACGGAGACAACAGTAACCAGTAGGCTTCAGGGGACGCGCGTTCTTTGTGTCGTCAGGCATCCCGAGTTGTTGGCAATATTATTTCCTTTTCATTTCGTATTGTCAGCCTAACTCTTCATCATTCAGAACTTTTGCTTTCATCTTTCCTTCTTCTCTGTTAGAGTAGAATTTGTAGATAAAGAATATAGTAGAAATTATGGCAAAGAGGTAAAAGGAAGACAAGTTTTGAAAATAGATGACTAAAAAACTAACACGTGTAGATGTGGAATCAAAGGAATACTGAAAGAAAGAAGTAATGTGATGATTAAGCAGAATTTTGGAACAAGTAAAAATTGTTGTTAAGATGAGTAGTGGTAGAGGTAGAAGAAAGGTGCCTATTAAATGAGTAAATATATTTTGTATATGATGCGTCTGAGAGTCACAGAAGGTGACACAAATGATTATTAGTATTTTCAATAATTTTGTATTCGCTTGGTATAATAATTATATGATGTGTTTGAGAGCCACAGGAGTTGGCACAAGTGATTGGCAGTATTTCCTACAGTTTTTGCCATCTGTGTTGTACATATATAACATTTTATGTAAAATAATGAAAGTTAAATAGTAGCTGTAAAGGACGTAATTTTTGAAAAGAGAAAGTTAATAGAAAGTATTTGTGTAAACTTTTTTGGAATGAGTAATTCCTTGAGCAAGAACTTGCTTAAGACATAAAATGCTTTGTGGAAAAAAGAGTGAAGTAGTGGTGCCAAATTGAGTACTGCTGGTAAGTTTGAACGATAGTTAATTCATTTTTTACTGAAAGGAAAAATAATATTACCTGAGACTATTGTATACAAGATGTTGTATTGTAATGAATATGAAGTTGATATAGATAAAAGATTTTGTGAAAATGAGAAGTAAATTTTAGAGTACAGTAAAAATTTTGGAAGGTTCCTTGTAAAGTTTTGCCTTTGAATTGAGAACAGAAAATCATGAACTATGATAAATATATAAGTGTAAAATTTGGATGCAGACATTAAGAATGGAAATTTAGATGTAGCTGTATTTTGCAAGTACAAAGAATGTGAGAAAACCGATACGAGACCCAAAAACACCCCGATCTGTGACTGAGAGCTGGAAGTTGTATCCCAGTGATGTGCCTATAATGCGTCCCGTGTGTAAGTGTTAAAATGAAAGCTGCTATCACCCATATGTTTCAACAGAAAGTTAAGTGATTATATAAAAAGGACGCTCACGAAAGCGAACAGAAAGGCAGTTGATTAGTTTTGTGTTAAAAGAACAAACCGCCATGTTTTCGTCTGCTAAAAAGGACGCTCACCAAAGCGATTAAAAGAAATTAAACTCATGAACGCTACAGCAGTGAGGGTGAAAAGTGTTTAATTTTGTGTAAAATTTTAGATAAAAAAGACGCTCTCCATGGAGATTAAAATAGTTTAATAGATTTCATGAGCACTAGGATAGCAATTGTGAAGTGGCTAGATATAAAAAGGACGCTCACCAGACCGATAAAAATAGTTTAGTGGATTCCTTAAACGCTGACAAAGTGACTTTTAAACGTTTGGTTTTGGCCAACCTATATAAAGTTTTGGAAAGTAATTTTGTTGTCAGAAAATTGTAATTTCAAGGAAAGCTTGAATATGTAATGACGTAAATGGTTTGTTAGATCAATTTTTGTGGAAAAATGTTGAAATGAGTAATTTTGTAAAAAAAGATATGATTTCTGGAGAGAGGAGTAAATTTTGTAAATTAATTTTGTTACTCGCTATCATGTCCAAGCCTTTGCCATCTAATGTAACAGTGTACAACATTGTAATGTAATTTGAATATTTTGTTTATTTGAAAAATTCTCAGTTGAAACAAATTTTCATTAAACATCCCATAGCTAAATGTGTCAACATAATTAAAGAGTTAAGTAATAATATTGCCATTTTAAAAACCTCAAATACTTTCAAGAGGAATTTTAGGTTCTTAGGGGGTGTGTAATGTACCAAGTTATTACAAAATAACATTCATTGCAGCAAAGCATGCAGCTGTGTAGCCCGGTGGCTGCAGGACTGTGTCTTCGTTATGACTGACAGCGCACCTGACACTACTAGCCTTGAGAAGGGTCTCAAGTAACAACTAGAAAGGACGTAAATTCATACCCCCTACGAATCAAGATAAACCATAGTAATTATCAACATATATTGTTCAAATCTGGTATACCATCTTTTGTTATTAAGTAAGGGATCCTGTAAAAATTTCAGATTTTTATCTCATATAGTTCCAGAGACTGACGTTTCAAAACTCGGTTAGGAACAATAGCAGTTTGTCTTTTATTATCATCGCAAGTCATAACAAAGTTTTTAATATGAAAATTACTTAATTGTAATTTTTTCAAAACTTTAATTACTCATGCATTTCAAAATTGTCATCTACTCATTGTTTTGTTGTGTATATACGTGGGAATGAATGAGAGAGTGTCTGTGGGATATAGATTAAAACGTAATACTATTTTATGAATAAACTTACGAAATTGAATCGTGCGAAAACTGTGGTGCAATCACGAAGCTTATGACGTATGTCGGTGTGTTCAGAATGGTTCAAATGGCTCCGAGCACTATGGAACTTAACATCTGAGGTCATCAGTCCCCTAGAACGTAGAACTACTTAAACCTAACTAACCTAAGAACATCACATACATCCATGCCCGAGGCAGGATTAGAACCTGCGGTTCCCGACTGAAGCGCCTAGAACCGCACGACCATACCGGCCGGCTATGTCGATGTGTGCTTGCTTTTGTAAGAGAGCAGCCAGAATAGAAGTTGCAAGTGGAATAAGTTTCCAAATTACTTTAAAGAATATTTTGCATTTCCGTCTATTTTATGAAACATTATATTAGAAATTGGCATTGGAATGACGTAAATGATTTACTGATTAGTGATTGGCTCAGGCAAGTTTTGCCGCGTGAATGATCTAGAAGGATCATTCGGATTGGTCATTCAAACCATCAGCCAATCAGAATTAAGCTGTTCCTGGACGCAGAAAGTTAGATAGGCATAGAGTGGGGTGGCATCAAGAGAGTCGCTAGCCAACCTTCGTACGTGTAACATCATGCTAATGTCGCCGAGAAAATAACTTGTAAAATGAAGAACAGTTGAGATCATCGTTGTTAGGAAATGTCGTGACTCAGGCAGTTTCAGTTACGAACATTTTGAGGACAATTTCATTAATTAAATGAGCGTTATTAGCGAATGATATATCGGTCTTAGTGAAATTCCGCGTGGCATATTGCGAATACTTGGTCGAGCACTTTTAACTATGAAGACCACTGATATGACCGAAGTTTCAACTCGTTATAGTAATGGGTCAGTGACAGTAACATTAATCGCGTCGGACTAGTAGATATTCTGGATGCTTTTTTCGTATGACAGACTGTGAGATGGGAATAGTAGAGCAGTAAAAATTGTAAATTCGGTCTCGATAGTAAATTTATGTGCTTCCTTAAGAATAAAAACCAGTTTACTAAAATTTCCGAAGGCTTAGTGCAGGTAAACTGCATTTACCCACCACTAGATCACTCGAAATGTGTTAAAATGAAGTTACAGGAACTGATTCGCAACTTACGCGGCCTCTGTGTGGGAGGTATTAGGTCGTGGTTTCATCAGCGCTGCTTTACACGGCCTAGTGAGTATCTGCTATTGCAAGGAGAAGGGACGTTGTAACGAAGCCGTACTGAGGTAGGTGGACAATGAATGAGAGTGTACGATCGAGTAACGACCACAAAGCCCGCCCCGCCACAAGGGGACATGCAGTATTTTACCCACTGTCTAATAAAGAAAACAGCGAAGGAGATTTTTGGACGTACATCTCCGATCAGTACAACAAGCTACTACTCATCAACGATTTCTATGATACCAACGCCAACTTCCTCAGAAGAACCATAATGTGAACTCAGATTTTCGATGATGCGATTCAGAACATGGGAAAACGAGAGAAAATCTGATCTCTGAAAAACACGTAAGTTCAAACGACGAACCTCACTTTCAAGAAATGTTTTGTGTCCGCAAAGGCTTCCAGTAATGTTGAAAATTATCTTTAGGCCTATGTCACTATAATAAGCAATTTCATAATGTTGTCGTAACTATTGCTGAATTAAAAAAAAAAAAAAAAGAAAAGTTGGTAGAGCGGTGGACTGTAGAAGAGAACGCATAGAAATCCATATGTCACTGGTTAGAATCCAGCCCGGAGGAAAATGTTTCCCTCCACTTATAAAATGTTACAGATATTCAGAGAATTGTAATATACAGATTGATACAATACGTTTAATTTCTACGTTTATCCTTACCTTATTGTATGATACACTGCAAATGACTGATGAGTAATAAAATGAGTAATCACTTAAATGTAGAAGAACTAGCTGTTATTTTTTTAAAAATGCTGATGTTGGACAATAAATCAATGTCATACAGTAAAAAAAAAGGCTATCTCACCTGCCTAATAAGCAAGGAGACCTGGGTTCAAGTTCTGGCTCCAGAACAAATTTTAATTCATTTCTTCAGTTTCAGCAGTATTTTCGTAAAGAATTTAATATTTTCAGAGTGGCGGTGGAGAATTCGTCAGACACATAAAGGATAACTTTTAATTTCTTTTTATTGTAAACGAAACGCTTCAGAGAGCACATTTTGAACCAAGTAGGAGACTATTCCACTACCTTATCAGACGAGGGCCACATGCTACATATATTAATAAAATTGGCATGACAGCAACGACCAGTTATGTCTGTGATAAAAGGGAAATGAGCATTTTACGTCATTGGCCGGGTGGCCCCTGACGGGGCAGGTCCGGCCGCCTTGGTGCAGGTCTTATTGCATTCGACACCACAATGGGCGACCTGCGCGCCGCATGGGGATGAAATGATGATGAAGACAACACAACACACAGTCCCTGAGCGGAGAAAATCCCCGACCCAGCCGGAAATCGAACCCGGGCCCCTTAGGAGGGCAGTCCGTCACGCTGGCCATTGAGCTATCGGGGTGGACATGACTGTGGTGAAATCGGCGTAACACACCTGTCCTATCGGAACGCCCCCTAGCTGAAGATACAGGGAGGATTACTAACAGGCGACAAGAGGTAAACTGTTTGTGACATAATTAGAGCAAAATAAGCCTTTGATAACTAAGTCTTGAAGCTGTTGATGTGTCAGAAAAAACAAGCCGAAACTATAGCCAATAGATACCGCTAGAGAGATGACCATATGGAAAGAAAACGAAGCCCTGTAGCTCAATGATTGCTTGTCCAGTGACGGAGGAATGAAGGGTAGTGGCCGCGGCGTACTGAAGAAGGCAGGGAGAGTTAGTGAGCTACTCGTGTAAGTAATACACTCTGGTTGGTCGCTGTTGCTAGAGCCAACTGGATGATAGATCTTGCATGGAACACAGAGCGATACTTGATACATTCAGTGTGTAGTAAACTGCGTGTGCATCTATGTTTCCTGATTAAAGCTCTCCATGATGGTATAACTGGACAGGTCATCTGTCAGAATGAAACATGTAATGAATTCCCAATAACGCGTTGGCCCAAACAAGGATGTGTTCTTGCACCAACATTATTTGCCTTTTACCTGGCAGCTACGCTTTGAGATATCTGTGAACAACGCTGGGGTAGAACTAAAGTGCAGGTTCGATGGAGGATTATTTAACAAATCCAGACTCCACTGAAAAAAGTTCACCAATAACACTCACGCGACAGACATGCAGTAAGCTGACGACATTGCCTTTCCAGCTCATCCACCTGCAGAGATACAGAAATCTGATAATTGTTTCAGCAAAGCAGGCAAACGCTTTGGTCTTTCAATCAATATTCAAAAGACAAAGGTGCTCGCACAGCCGGCTCCTGGCTCTTCCCTTCCCTATTTCAGCATATACATTTCTGATACACCCTTGAAACAAGTGGACCATTTCCTTTATCTAGGAAGCATGTTGTCATCTAATTGCTCATCTGAAAAAGACGTGGGGAACAGAAAAACGTGCTGCCCATGTGGCTTCTGGTCGTCTCAATAAACGCGTCTTCCTGAATAAAGACCTAACACTATACACCAAACTGGAGGTGTATAAAGCTGTTGTCATCCCAGAGCTGCTCTATGGTTGCGAAACCTGGACATTGTACATCCGAGATCTGAAGAAAGTAGAACGCATCAACCAACAGAAGCTAAGATACTTTAATTTTAGCTCGTTCGTGTATGGACCGAGACAATAAAATGTATTGTAGTAATGAATATTAAATAGAGATCAATTAAGTTTACGGATTGGCAAAATATGTTTCATACAAACTCTCGGCGCTTCAGCATGGCTTTTCTTTTTGTTAAAGTCCGTTCTTGTACTTTTTAACCGTGTTTCCTCTTTATCTATTTTCACTAAAACCGAACTTCGTGATACGACAGCACCCGATGACGAATGTGGATCGAGCTGGACGACTTTTTGCTTAGAAGTACAGAACCTTTGGCCATGCCAAGTCACTCGACAGTCTTACAATGACTAAAGATATGCCGGCCGGGGTGGCCGAGCGGTTCTGGGCGCTTCAGTCTGGAACCGCGCGATCGATACGGCCGCAGGTTCGAATCCTGCCTCGGGCATGGATGTGTGTGATGTCCTTAGGTTAGTTAGGTTTATGTAGTTCTAAGTCCTAGGGGACTGATGACCTTAGAAGTTGAGTCCCATAGTGCTCAGAGCCATTTGATTTGAACTAAAGATTGTTGTTGTTGTTGTTGTTGTTGTTGTCTTCAATCCTGAGACTGGTTTGATGCAGCTCTCCATGCTACCCTATCCTGTGCAAGCTGCTTCATCTTCCAGTACCTACTGCAACCTACATCCTTCTGAATCTGCTTAGTGTATTCATCTCTTGGTCTCCCTCTACGATTTTTACCCTCCACACTGCCCTCCAATACTAAATTGGTGATCCCTTGATGCCTCAGAACATTTCCTACCAACCGATCCCTTCTTCTGGTCAAGTTGTGCCACAAACTTCTCTTCTCCCCAATCCTATTCAATACTTCCTCATTAGTTATGTGATCTACCCATCTAATCTTCAGCATTCTTCTGCAGCACCACATTTCGAAAGCTTCTATTCTCTTCGTGTCCAAACTATTTATCGTCCATGTTTCACTTCCATACATGGCTGTACTCCATACAAATACTTTCAGAAATGACTTCCTGACACTTAAATCTATACACAAAATAAAACATACGTAGGTTAGTAATAACACTATATTCCGGAATGTATCTCAATTAAATTACGACAGTTACATTGAGATTTGCATTATGCAGTTACGAGGGCCGTTTGGTTGCAACTCGTGAATGTATTAATAAAATAAAGTAGTGTTAATGCCGGTGTGCCAAAATAAATCCGATCTAGACAAGACCGAGAAAAAAAAGGTGCCCCTTATTCCGGCAAAAATGTGACGATCAAAAATCTTCAAATATATCCAGCCGGTGCATACAATATTTATACAGTCATGGACTATATCTATGACTCAAATTATTTGCTTATTTCATTACTTATAACTACGTTTTCCCCTTATAAAATCTCAACATACAGATGTTCCTTTACAATACATCATAAACATGAAATGGGATGACGTTATATCAAATACCACCGTTCTTGAGAAAGCGAAAATGAATAGTACAGAAGCTCTCATTATTGGTCACCATCTAAAATGGATTGGGCACGTCCAGCAGATGAGAGATGACAGACTTCCACGTCTAATGCTGTGCAGTGAAGTGAGCACAGGTAAAAGGCCTCGAGCTGCCCCTCCTAAACGTCGTAAGGATCAGTATAAGAAAAATCTAAAAACATTGAACATCGATTCGAGTAACTGGTTCACCATAGCTGGCGCTCAACAACCTCAAATGCTCTTCAGGATGACAAACGGACTGGAGAATGACAAACGCCTAGGACGTAAACTTCTCCAGCCCCAGCCACGTCATCCGCCTTCCATCATTTGTAATTTCTGTGCTCGCATGTTCCATGCTGAGATTGGACTACTGTGCCGTCAAAGACATTTCCACGCCTTAACCGTGACAACGGTAATCTCAGCAGAGAAACGAAAACTCGGATACGAGTATCAGCCGACGACGATGTATGTATCCATTTATGACTACAGTAAAGAGAAATAGTGCAGCTACACAAGGCAGTATGCTATTTAACTGTTTTCCAATGCTCAACGCCTCTAACATTACCTATGAAGTCGTAGTATGAATATTAGTAATAAGGTTACAATTAGTGGCATAACTGCCAGCAGAAATAGTAGTAGCAGTAGCAGTGAAGAAAAATCGAGATAGTGGTAGTAGCAGTAGAGACATTTCGTAATTGTAGTAGTTTATTGTTTGGTACTGCAGTATTAGTATACGCTATCCTTAACAGTACGAATAGCAGTAGGAAGAAAAGATAACTGAAAAGAAAATTTGAAATAACGAAAAACTATGGCTCTTTTTCTGTCACAGTAAAGGGAGACCCGACTGAGGGTGGAAAGAGATGCCACAGATAAATTACATGTAGGCAGTCATCTAAATGTTAGAGTGATAGCAGTAGAAAGAAACAAAGACAAGGAAAAATAAAAAAAGCTCAAATGTGTGTGAAATCTTATGGGACAACTGATAAGGTCATCAGTCCCTAAGCTTACACACTACTTAAGCTAAAT
Organism: Schistocerca gregaria; assembly: GCF_023897955.1. Lineage (NCBI taxonomy): Eukaryota > Metazoa > Arthropoda > Insecta > Orthoptera > Acrididae > Schistocerca > Schistocerca gregaria. Next base: position 83,669,901 of record NC_064923.1, read on the forward strand.
TATCCTAAGGACAAACACACACACCCATTCCCGAGGGAGGACTCGTACCTCCGCCGGGACCAGCCGCACAGTCCCTGACTGGAGCACCCCAGACCGCTCGGCTAATCCCGCGCGGCAAGGAAAAATAACTTTAAACAAAATTGAACCTTGTAAAACAGAAAAATAATTAAAGGAAAGAAAGATAAACATATTAAAAGTGTAGAACAGCCACAAAGTGCATTTAAATTTTTCTTTATTTTTACGTGTTTCGCTCGACCTATGCGAGCATTTCCAGAAATTATGTAGCCGAGGGCCACACGTTACAAATATCGGGCAGTGTATAGCGCCGCCGTCATACATAAAATTAATTTCTAACGATCGCTGTTCCACTGCAGGTAAATGCCTGCGCGCTCTAAATAAGTAGATTAACATGAAAATTCACATACATATAATTCAATACGGAACGGTGGATTGTTGTCACAAAAAAGAGGACTATGATAAATAAAGAAATAAATTATAATAAATAGAACCTGTAATTAATCACTGGCTAAAAATAAGTGCAGAGATGTTGTGCCGGATATTGATAAGACTTACAAATGGAACAAAGATTGGCAAATTTAATTAGGTATTCAAATAGTAAAATTGTGCATTTCGCAAAACGAAAGTGCGTAATGTCCTATGGCTACAATATAAGTGAGTCGCAACGGAAATCGGTCAACTTGTACAAATAGCTTCTTGTAACAATTTATTTCTAGGCGTACGAAATGGAACGATCGCGTAGATTTAGTAGCAAGTAAAGTAGGTGGCAGACTTCAGTTTATTGGCAGAATACAGGGGAAGCGCTGTCAGTCTACAAAGGAGACTGCTTACTAAATACTCGTGTGTACCATCCTAGACTATTGGTCGAGTGTTTGCGATCCGAACCAACAAGGAGTAGCAGGGGATACTGAACTGTTCAGAGCAATGGCAGAAGATGCTTGAGAATATGTGGTGTCACCGCCAGACACCACACTTGCTAGGTGGTAGCCTTTAAATCGGCCGCGGTCCGTTAGTATACGTCGGACCCGCGTGGCGCCACTATCAGTGATTGCAGACCGAGCACCGCCACACGGCAGGTCTAGAGAGACTCCCTAGCACTCGCCCCAGTTGTACAACCGACGTTTCTAGCGTTGGTTCACTGTCTACATATGCTCTCATTTGCAGAGACGACAGTTCAGCATAGCCTTCAGCTACGTCATTTGCTACGACCTAGTAAGGCGCCATATTCAGTTACTATAAGAACTATCTTCAAGAATGTATTCTGAACAGATAACATTGTGAATCATGTAGCGTCAAGAGCGACGTTCATCATTAATGGATTAAAGTTAAGTATCAAACTAATTACGACCGCTTTCTGAATTCTCATTCCTTGTCATGTTCCAGACCTCACGTCAGTATAGAATAGATGCAAACTGTCCCGTGAAAGACTAGTTACTATGTTTCAGAAATCAGCTTTAACTGATGAATCTTGGTATCTACTGCAACTCCCTGCGTATCGCTTCTTCAGGGCTCGCAACGACAAGATTAGATTAATTATAATTAATTAGAGGCGTTTCAGCAATCTTTCATCCTACGTAAATGGAACGGGAAGAAGCTGTATCCTATGTTCATCATAAGAATAAACCTGAGGTAAACATTGCACAATGTATTCTTCCGCGTTTTCTTGAATCTCATTCGATTTCGTTTAACGCGTAGCGGAAGCTAAGCTGTGACTAAAACAGTCAAGTATGATCTTAAGGATACGTTTTATGCAGTGTTACACTCACATACACTGTGCGACAATGTGCGGGACAACAGCTTTACCGGCGCATTTAAACTTTGCCAGTACTGGCCAACCAGCGCTCCTACAAACCTGCAATGATGTGAGCAGTTGCAGCTCAGTCGGAAAAAAGAGACGGGCAAAGAAATAATATTGCTTGGAATGTCATTTAATTTTTGAAGGAAATAATATTCTGCAAAACTCCAGGACTACCTCGCGCTTCTTAGGTGACCAGACGGAAAGCATAAAACCCTCCCGTTCTCATCTGACATAGTATTCTAATTACAAACAAGAGTGATGGAAATTTCTAACTTAAACACAGGGTAATTTTTCTGAGCGAGCTGTGTGCGATGCAAAAGCATACTGCAGGGATTTCACCGTACTGTTGAGTACTGAAGCCACTGAAGGTATTAATTACAGTCAGTCGTCTAGTAATCTGTTAGCTCTTCCCTTAACCGAACCTGAGAAATACATTTCGGTTCCGGAACTGCCATTTGCTACGTTGATAAGGAGTATATCAACAACAGAATCCACGAAGTCACGCAGGTGCCGAATTTTCTCCTTCTATTCTATGACGTGCCGTTTTATATCCCGCCTGCATTCGGCAATGACTTGTGAAGTAGCTGCGTGCTGTAGTTCCAGTACGTCTCGAAGCTTAACGGTCTTGTTATTTCTCTGGCCAAATCCCTTAACTTGGCCTCAGATCAGTTCTGTTAGGTTCATATCGTAACGGTACAGAGGCAAATGTAAGAATCCAGGATTTGTACGGTGTGCTCGATTGTTTTTCATGCTTCTACGACACATATCTGTATCTGTGGTATAAAACAACGAACATAATCCACACATAAAATATTTGGTTTTTCAGTTTTGCTTTAAAAATTAAATTGTTATGTTGACTTAATTTAGACAACCTTTCTTAACAGTCTTTCATGAAGTATCGATAATTGAGTATATTTGAAATAAAAACACGAATTTCGCATGCAGTATATAATTAAAAACAAGAAGACGTTCACTATTCATAAAAAATGATGAATTTTACAATCACGAGATGTAGGTATTTCAAACTGAACGGGAAAAATATTCAACATAGGCGAGACTTGAACCTGTGCACCATACGATATAATGAGTTAATAAACTACGTTGCTACCGATTCCACTATAAACAGAACGTGCAGCTATAATTAACAGTATCTAACACAGTTCCTCGGAAAACTTCAAAGCCGATTATCTCTCTAAATTTATGACAAACATTAAGAACAACCTATTTCTCGGCACTTTTTAGCTGTGTTCGACACGCGCGTTTCGCTACGGAGCAGGAAGTAGCCTCAGCCCTTTTCATACTGCCGTATTAACAGCGCGACAATCAGAGCACAACAATGCAGAGGCTGTGAGTACGTGGTTTTTGAAATAAGAACTACACAGGTAAAGAGTGATAAAGAAAAACATCTACATCTACATCCATACTCCGCAAGCCACCTGACGGTGTGTGGCGGAGGGTAGCCTGAGTACCTCTATCGGTTCTCCCTTCTATTCCAGTCTCGTATTGTACGTGGAAAGAAGGATTGTCGGTATGCTTCTGTGTGGGCTCTAATCTCTCTGATTTTATCCTCATGGTCTCTTCGCGAGATATACGTAGGAGGGAGCAATATACTGCTTGACTCTTCGGTGAAGGTATGTTCTCGAAACTTTAACAAAAGCCCGTACCGAGCTACTGAGCGTCTCTCCTGCAGAGTCTTCCACTGGAGTTTATCTATCATCTCCGTAACGCTTTCGGAATTACTAAATGATCCTGTAACGAAGCGCGCTGCTCTCCGTTGGATCTTCTCTATCTCTTCTATCAACCCTACCTGGTGCGGATCCCACACTGCTGAGCAGTATTCAAGCATTGGGCGAACAAGGGTACTGTAACCTACTTCCTTTGTTGTCGGATTGCATTTCCTTAGGATTCTTCCAATGAATCTCAGTCTGGCATCTGCTTTACCGACGATCAACTTTATATGATCATTCCATTTTAAATCACTCCTAATGAGTACTCCCAGATAATTTATGGAATTAACTGCTTCCAGTTGCTGACCTGCTATTTTGTAGCTAAATGATGAAGGACCTATCTTTCTATGTATTCACATCACATTACACTTGTCAACATTGAGATTCAATTGCCATTCCGTGCACCATGCGTCAATTCGCTGCAGATCCTCCTGCATTTCAGTACAATTTTCCATTGTTGCAACCTCTCGATACACCACAGCATCATCTGCAAAAAGCCTCAGTGAACTTCCGATGTCATCCACCAGGTCATTTATGTATATTGTGAATAGCAACGGTCCTATGACACTCCCCTGCGGCACACCTGAAATCACTCTTACTTCGGAAGACTTCTCTCCATTGAGAATGACATGCTGCGTTCTGTTATCTAGGAACTCCTCAATCCAATCACACAATTTATCTGATAGTCCGTATGCTCTTACTTTGTTCATTAAACGACTGTGGGGAACTGTGTCAAACGCCTTGCGGAAGTCAAGAAACACGGCATCTACCTGTGAACCCGTGTCTAAGGCCCTCTGAGTCTCGTGGACGAATAGCGCGAGCTGGGTTTCACACGATCGTCTTTTTCGAAACCCATGCTGATTCCTACAGAGTAGATTTCTAGTCTCCAGAAAAGACATTATACTCGAACATAATACGTGTTCCAAAATTCTACAACTGATCGCCGTTAGAGATATAGGTCTATAGTTCTGCACATCTGTTCGACGTCCCTTCTTGAAAACGGGGATGACCTGTGCCCTTTTCCAATCCTTTGGAACGCTTCGCTCTTCTAGAGACCTACGGTACACCGCTGCAAGAAGGGGGGCAAGTTCCTTCGCGTACTCTGTGTAAAATCGAACTGGTATTCCATCAGGACCAGCGGCCTTTCCTCTTTTGAGCGATTTTAATTGTTTCTCTATCCCTCTGTCGTCTACTTCGATATCTACCATTTTGTCAACTGTGCGACAATCTAGAGAAGGAAGCACAGTGCAGTCTTCCTCTGTGAAACAGCTTTGGAAGAAGACATTTAGTAATTCGGCCTTTAGTCTGTCATCTTCTGCTTCAGTACCATTTTGGTCACAGAGTGTCTGGACATTTTGTTTTGATCCACCTACCGCTTTGATATAGGACCAAAATTTCTTAGGATTTTCTGCCAAGTCAGTACATAGAACTTTACTTTCGAATTCATTGAAAGCCTCTCGCATAGCCCTCCTCACACTGCCTTTCACTTCGCGTAATTTTTGTTTGTCTGCAAGGCTTTGGCTATGTTTATGTTTGCTGTGAAGTTCCCTTTGCTTCCGCAGCAGTTTTCTAACTCGGTTGTTGTACCACGGTGGCTCTTTCCCATCTCTTACGATCTTGCTTGGCACATACTCATCTAACGCATATTGTACCATGGTTTTGAACTTTCTCCACTGATCCTCAACACTATCTGCACTTGAGACAAAACTTTTGTGTTGAGCCGTCAGGTACTCTGTAATCTGCTTTTTGTCACTTTTGCTAAACAGAAAAATCTTCCTACCTTTTTTAATATTTCTATTTACGGCTGAAATCATCGATGCAGTAACCGATTTATGATCGCTGATTCCCTGTTCTGCATTAACTGATTCAAATAGTTCGGGTCTGTCTGATGTCTGTTAATTCATTTGAATATCTTAAAGTTTCGCTGAACATAACTTAGTAATAATACATCAGGCACTTAAGTAGAACCTACTTCCAAGAGCGCACCAACACCACTACAGGTGTGCTACGGCTTCTCACCAATCATCGCGTTTGTGTTTGTTTGCATCAGATTCAGTCTTATGATGAACGAAGTATAATAACTGGTACACACTGTGCCGTGTGGTTCACAGTGGCTGAGAGTATCTATATAGATGTAACCTCAGCTGGAAAACCATTTTGTTATTATTGTAGCCTTTTAACAACCACCAATGTTCTCTGTAAAGCTGCACAACAAGGTTACTGTATTGTAAGCCGGCCCTTTTTTTCACAAATGTACTTAACTATTTTCTGAAAAAAAGTTATCGAATACCTATACAACTGCCAACAGAAGACGAATAGCAGTTATTTAACATACCGTACGTGAAGAAACAATGGCTTCTTCAAAACTGCGCCTTTCCTTATAAATTAGTACGATATTTAGCTGTTGTGGAGAGGGATTCGGTGGGAGTGCGGTTTGCTGATGGTTTAGCAAGCATAGGTTCTTAAACCGAGCGAGGTGGCGCAGTGGTTAGCACACTGGACTCGCATTCGGGAGGACGACGGTTCAATCCCGTCTCCGGCCATCCTGATTTAGATTTTCCGTGATTTCCCTAAATAGTTTCAGGCAAATGCCGGGATGGTTCCATTGAAAGAACACGGCCGATTTCCTTCCCAATCCTTCCCTAACCCGAGCTTGCGCTCCGTCTCTAATGACCTCGTTGTCGGCTGGACGTTAAACACTAACCACCACCACCACCATAGGCTCTTAAATTTCTTTGATTTATTAATATAAAACTTACAATGCCAGAGCACACGCACAATCGAACAAGGCAAGCACTTACGCTCAATTCTCCAAATTACAATACACACATCAAAAAAAGTTTTGCATCACCTCGGTCCCCAGAACTCCTGGTGACTGTGGATATCGTATCACAGACACAGTCCTTTGACTCTTCAGAGATGTCAGTAAACCCACCTAAAGATGTAAACAACCATGCATGAGCAGCGCCTATTAGACGGAGAGGGTCCGACAACCGACCAGTTCCAGTCATTCTTCCAGGAAGGAGGTTCACAGCTCGTGTTGTCTGTAGTTCAACCATGCCTAGACGATCGGGCCCGTATTGTTACTTTGTGCCAGGAAGGGCTTCTCGACAAGGGAAGTGTCCAGGCGTCTCGGAGTGAGCTAAAGCGATGTTGTTCAGACACGGAGGACATACAGAGAGACGGGAACTGTCGATGACATGCCTCGCTCAGGCCGCTCAAGTGCTACTAATGTAGTGGATGACCGCTACCTACGAATTATGGCTTCAAGGAACACGCACAGCAACGCCACCATGTTGAATAATGCTTTTCGTGCCGACACAGGACGTCGTGTTCCGACTAAAACCGGCCTAATAGGCTGCATGATGCGCAGCTTCACTCCCGACGTCCATGGCAAGGTCCATATTTGCAACTACGACACCTTGCAGCGCGGCACAGATGGGCTCACCAACATGCCGAATGGACCGCTCAGGATTGCCATCACGTTCTCTTCACCGATGAGTGTCGCTTATACCTTCAACCAGGAAATAGTCGGAGATGTGTTCGGCGGCAACCGGTCAGGCCGAACGCCCAAGATACACTTTCCAGCGAGTGCAGCAAGTTGGAGATTCCCTGCTGTTTTGGAGTAGCATTATGTGGGGCCCACGTACGGCGCTGGTGGTCATGGAAGGCGCCGTAACGGCTGTATGATACGTCAGTGCCATCCTCCGACCGATAGTGCAACCATAACGGCAGCATATTGGCGCTGCATTCGTCTTCATGAACGACAATTCGCGCCCCCATCGTGAAAATCTTGTGAATGACTTCCTTCAGGATAACGACATCGCTCGACTAGAGTGGCTAGGATGTTCATGGACGACGTGACCTACCATGCGCTCTGAGGGATGTACGCCGAATCGCCGCTGAGGAGTGAGACAATCTGGATGAACAGTGCCTTGATGAACTTCTGGATAGTATGCCAACTCTAATACAGGCATGTATCAATGTAAGAGGACTTACTGTTGGTACCGGTGTGTACAGCAATCTGGACCACCACCTCTGAAGGTCTCGCTGTGTGGTGCACAACATGCTATGTGTGGTTTTCATGAGCAATAAAAAGGGCAGAAATGGTATTTCTGTTGATCTCTATTCCAATTTTCTGTACAGGTTCCGGAACCCTCGGAAGCGAGGTGATGCAAAACGTTTTTTGATGTGTGTATATTAATGCGCAGCGTGCTGACTTGCAAGGTAGAGCAACAAAAATATCATCTAGCTTTTGGAGTTAACACTCAACGTAACTCTTGAGACGACTGAATTTGACAAGTCTTAATAACTATTACTTTCTAGTTAATATTAATTGTTTGCTGTCAGTGTGGGTATTGTCTGTATCGGTGTCTTGGCTGTTGGGTTTCAATGCTATCGTTGTATTTTATTGTTATGAAATGGTTAACGTTTAAATGAAGTAGAACTGAGAATGAATTTTAAGCATTTGGAAAAGTTTACCTACAGAAATTCTTAACACTTTAGATTATAATGAAATTATTATCACGCCACGATTTCTTGTGACCCGTCCAGTTTTCACTTAGTTTATCATTATTTTACATAATTACAAAGTTTTGTGTAAGAAATCTGAATTAATTATTTTGTGATCCCCGGAAAAGAGAATTTACTCCTGCGCAAGAAATGACAGGCGTCATTAATATACGGGGTGTCTCATAAGGAACGGTGAATGCTCAGGGATATGACAAACTATCATCCGAAGCCAAAAAGTCGAGTAGACTTGGGCTTACCTCCGAACTGTGAGGACTTCATCTTTGATAGCGTGAAACAAATGTCCTCTACCGAGTAAGTGCTGATAAGTGTTATGTTATGCTATTTAGAGCCCATGTTCACCACATAATTTTTTCTTGTTTTGGTCGATACTACCTTCTCCCAAAATATGGAAAGCAAAGGGATTCGAGCAGAAGAGATTTGTTTCACAGTATCGAATACGAAAAAGTGCTCACAGCTCTTAAGGTACGGATTTCAGAGCTCATGTTTCCTGGACGTTTTGCTACGTGCGGTCGTTCCTCTCATATTGCTGAATGTTCACCATTCCTCATGGGCCACCCTGTCTATGTAACTCACCGTTACGTAAATTTAACCAATATAACCAAATGTTTTTTAAATAAATTATCCGGTTTCGGACTGACAACTGAATTATCTCATTTCATGCTTTTAATTTCAGTGAAATACATACTTTAATCAATGATAAATCTCACCAGCAATTTAAATTGATCTTTGTAATTAAATTTTCATGCATGAAGTCTTTATTAAATCCGTACATTGATTATCCGTTTTAGTGCTTAGTTTCCGCATCGTTTCGCTCAGTTCACTGTGGAATAGGTGCCTGTCTTACAAAGTAGGCACGCGTAATCATGCCATTAATATATCGTAACCGAGCGGGATTAGCCGAGCGGTCTGGGGCGCTGCAGTCATCGACTGTGCGGCTGGTCCCGTTGGAGGTTCCTCCCTCGGGCATGGGCGTGTGTGTTTGCCCTTAGGATAACTTAGGTTAAGTACTGTGTAAGCTTAGGGACTGACGAACTTAGCTGTTAAGTCCCATAAGATTTCACACAAAAGTGAACATTAATATATCGTATACCACATGAAGTGGAAGATTATACACAGTCATTGTCCGTTTAGGTTTTCTTATTGGTAACACCACGGAGCCCTCTGTATGAAAATCAGTGGCTGTGCTGTGTGAGGTCTGTGGCTAGTTTGCATTGTTGTCTGCCATTGTAGTGTTGGGCAGCTGGATGTTAACAGCGCGTAGCGTTGCGCAGTTGCAGGTGAGCCGCCAGCAGTGGTGGATGTGGGGAAGTGAGATAGCGGATTTTTGAGAGCGGATGATCTGGACGTGTGTCCATCAGAGACAGTTCATTTGTAAGACTGGATGTCATGAGCTGATATATATAATATGACTTTTGAACAATATTAAGGTAAATAAATTGTTAGTCCTCTATCAAAATCTTTCTTTGCTAACTGTGCCTATCAGTAGTTAGTGCCTTCAGTAGTTTGAATCTTTTATTTAGCTGGCAGTAGTGGCGCTCGCTGTATTGCAGTAGTTCGAGTAACGAAGATTTTTGTGAGGTAAGTGGGTTGCGAAACGTATGGGTTAATATTAGTCAGGGCCATTCTTTTGTAGGGATTTTTTAAAGTCAGATTGCGTTGGGCTAAAGATATTGTGTGTCAGTTTAAGCACAGTCATGTATAATTGTTCAAAGGGGATATTTCATATGTCGACCCTGAGCCGAGGATACCTCACTGGAATTTTCTGATTTTATCTTGTAGTTTGTGTAATTAGTGTAGCTTTTGTTTATTTCTAACACATAATTGTTGAGAGAATCTCCTTTGTAGTTGCAATCGTTCATCGTTCTACAGTAAACAGTTGTGGCATGCATGTAGATTTGCACCAAGTATTTCGCAGTTGCACTTGCGATTAACTAGATATTATTTTCAGTGCTATGTTAATGTGTTTTCTTATTTTTGCTCTTCAAATTGTGCTTTTATGTGTTATCGTGTGAAATATTGTGACAATTATGGCGTGTGAAAAAGGTAATACTAGGCTCCAAAGTAAACTGAGAAATGACAGTGAAGACGAAAGCAGTGTGTTAGTGCCACCGTGTAATGAATTAACTAATATTCAACATAGTAATTTGGTAATTGTGCATAGGGAAATGGAGCAGGCGGCAAACAATGGAGTAGACAGTGAAACAATTAGTGAACAGGGAAGCATTATCGATCGATTGGTCGGCAACAGCCCACCTCAGGAATCGGGAATGACAGGACACAATCTTGCAAGTACTGCAGATTCAGGTTTTGGGTCCTCACCGTTTTCTTAAATAAGTCAAGACACATTTTCTGCTTGTCAAAATGTGAATGTTGCTGGTGCAACTTCACTGCCGAAAAGCACTGAGGAACATGTTTCAGACACCAGTGCATTGTTATTACAGTTAATTCAACAAATGAGACAAAGGCTACAAAAGTTGGACACAACGCTTGAACAAAATGAGAAACAAATGGGACAAAATCTTGAAAAGTTAGACACAATGGCACAAAATCTTCAAACGTTAGACACAATGGAACAACACCAGAGACAAACACAGCAACAGTTAGACGCAATGGAACAAAAGCTTCAAAAGTTAGACTCAGTGGAACATACACTTGAACAAACAGTTGAAGATTTTACTACTGAGTTACATAAAATCTAAAAGAAATGGCAAAAAGTCTGTAATGACATAAAAACACAAAGTTGTGAGCATTTCCAAACCATTTTTTCGCGGCATGAAAATACATTACAGAATCACGAAGCAGCCATAAAAGAACTGCAAACTATTGTTCATGAAGATCATGAGACCTTAAAAGCTAAAATTGACTCAGTTTCATCAAACGATTTGGTTACGCAACTTGCAAAAACTCAGGAAAACTTAAAGGACACAGTAGATACGATTTCAACACAAATGGACATTATGAAACTTGGTTCAGAAAAACACACTGAGGAAATAAGTACACTATCGGAGAAAGCAGCCGAACTTTCGGATCAGTTCACTAACTTTTCTGCAAAGGTAGATGATGATCTGAATGACACAAGATCTGTAGCCATCACTGACACAGAAGAGTATGAACAAATTAAGAAATTCAAACAAAATCAGAATCAGATTAATACGCAACACAAAAGAGAAATCCGGGAAGTACAAGATCAGTTGGCACAAGTAATACAAAAATTATGTATATCAAAGGACACTCGCGCTCCAATACGGGAAGAGGGACTTAGAAATAAGGAAAAGCCACAAAATAATAACACAGGGCATTTTGGAAGTTATGAAAGAAATTGGCAAGGTGCATCGAATTTTGAGATGGAACCGCCGACACGACGTAACAATGACCGATGTGCGACTCGCTGACATGATGATTTTGACTATAAGCTGTTCATTACTACACGTAAATTCAAAACATTTAAGAATTCTGCCAACGACATTCATCCACAAGCGTGGCTCCATCAATTCTCTCATTGCTTTCCTCCCAATTGGTCATCAGAGCACGGATTATAATTTATGTGTGGATACTTAGAGAATGAACCAGCTGAAAGAATGCGATCGGTCATTCACAGTTGTCACAGTGAAGGAGAATTTTATCATGCCTTCCTCTCAGCATATTGGTCTCAAGCTACACAAGACCGAATAAAACATAGCATCATAATGATGAAACATTTCGCACAATCTGAATTTTCCAGTCTTGTGAAATATTTTGAAGACATGTTGCACAAGAATCAGTACCTGTCAAACCCATACAGTCCCTCAGAACTCATCCGCATTTGCTTAATCAAATTACCTGAACATTTACGACATATTATTTTGGCAGGACGTTGCAAAGACGACATTGAAGCTTTTCAGGGACTCTTACAAGAATTAGATATTGACAGTGACAATCGCGGAACTCGAAAACAGGAACACAACAATTACAGGTCACATCCGTCGGAATTCCGCGATGAAAGAATAATAACTGGACACGACAAGGCTATTCTCACAACACAAATCGTAACCAAAACAGACACCACCCGTATGAAAACCGTTGGCAGAGTAGTGATAATTACAGGGAAAGATCACCTCTCCGTGGTAGTGACTATCACAGAGACAATCAGAGAAGAAGACAATATGGGAACCAAAATAATAATTATCAAGGGAGACAGAATAGACGCAACGGTCCAGCGCGCAGTTACGATTCAGGGAGATATTCTCCACCACGTGACAGACAAGAAAGAAACTATGGAATCTACCGACATGACGACAGACGATATGATCGTAACGACAGACCTGAATTGCATCAGAACTGGCGGGATTCAGACAGGGCAGTGCCCTCTCGACAAGGTGAATTTGTAGAAGTTAAGTCTCCAAATCCCAATAACGACGCGAGCCAACAAAGACACAATAGGCAATGACTCATACCGCTGGCAGCCACAAAACGTACTTATGAAACTGACGACGCAGCTGCCGTAGCTAGTAATTACGTAAAAATGGAAGACATTAGGGACATATTACTCCAGGAATACGACGTAAAACATAACAGCATTGCATATCCTGTGATTCACATGACAGTAAATGACTTAAAATTTACGGCAGTACTTGACTCTGGCATTCCCATTTCAGTAATTAGTGAAACAGCCTTTAGAAAATGCAACAAATCGAACGATTGCCCCACACTTCTGTTACCTAAGATTAAATTACACACGGTGCAATCTTTGGAAAAAGTGTAGATGCACGCCAAAAAACCAACTTAGAATTCTTTTGTCAAAGCCACAGATTCTCTATGAACTTTCTTATTGTTCCATTATTGTGGACGGAAATTATATTGGGAGTAGACTTTTTTTAATGACTACGAAGCAATCTTAAACTTTCATGCTGAAATAAGTTTAGAGCAGGAAGGTAAATCAATAGCTTTGAAATTTGAAGATTGGCTTTCAAACAATGACTAAGAAATTAATCGGCTTTACCTCTTGTTAGACAACAGTTCGGGATTTTCGACGGAACTTGACACTAACAATTACTCTGCAGGTACTGACAGGGATGATATCGACGGCGCATTTGATACTAATGAGTTAATTCAGAATAAAATTCAAACAATTGAGAATTGTAATGACACTGATAGGCAAGATCTTTTTGAGGTTTTACAAGCACATTCCACAGTTTTTACTCACAAAACAGGAACAATCAAGGGATTTCAATACCAATTTCGTGTTCGTGAGCATACTAAATTTTGTGTTAGACAATACGTAATTCCGGCACATTATAGGGACCATGTTAGAACAGAAATACAATCTATGCTTGACGATGGCATTATTGAGCCTGCAGTAAGCTCATACAACAATCCATTACATGTTGTTGAGAAGAAAAATGGATCGATCAGGCTTGTCTTAGATTCGAGACAAATCAATACTATCATCATTCCTGAAACAGACAGGCCGCAAACGTTCGAAGCACTTCTTCAAAATTTTAATGATGTAAAAGTGTTGTCTTCTATTGAACTCAGATCCAGCTTTCATCCAGAATGTAGAAAATACACAGCTTTCCTTTGTTTCGACGTTTGTTATCAGTATCGGAAACTTCTTTCGGTTTGAACATTTCTTCGGCAGCATTCATTCGCAGGCTAAATTCCATATGACCAGAGTTCTTAAAACGTCACATCACCTTATATGTGGATGATATTCTGATAGCAGAAGCCTCATGGGAACAACACAATCGCATCCTCAACAGCGTGTTACATATTTTTGCAGAATCTGGAATTACAGTTAACTTGGAAAAGTCTGAGTTCGGTATGACAAAGGTGAAGTTTTTGGGACACATTATTTCTTCTGAAGGCATTCAGTCGGATCCTGAAAAGTTAGAAGCAATCAGAGCCACTCCAGTTCCATCCACAAAAAAACAAGTCCGCAGTTTTCTAGGCCTCGTAAATTTTTACCGTCGTTTTCTGAATATGCAAATTCTAGTTACACAAAAACTTTGTTCTCTCACTGGAAATAATACTATTTGGAACTGGGGCGAACAAGCACAGTTGGAATTCAATTCTTTGAAAGAAGCGTTACTTAACGCGCCAATACTAACTCATCCAGATCTGTCACAAGATTTCTGCCTTAGCACGGATTCTTCTAAAGTCGGTCTTGGTGCCCATTTATTTCAAGAAGCCATAGAAAATGACACTACTTTTCAGAAAGCCGAGTGCTAACAAAATCTGAAAAAAATTATTCTGTTACTGAATTAGAAGCTTTAGCTATCGTTTGGGCATTTAACAAATTCCGTTTCTTTCTTTATGATAAGCACGTAAAAGTATAGAGTGATCACCGTGCATTACAATTTCTTATGGCTTCAAAATTAAATCATGACAGGTTAAAACGTTGGGCATTGTTTCTGCAAGAATTCCACTTCACAATAGTCTACATTCCCGGCAAGGAGAACATTGTTGCGGACGCACTGTCACACGCACCGTCTGGGCTTGAGAAAAGTAACACAGAAGGCAACCTCGAGAAAAATTTCAGTATTCTTTACATTCAGAAAGTCGCCTTTGAAAACTTCATCACCACATATTTAATGGACATTGCTCATGAACAAGATAAAGATCCGATTTGGAAAGACATCAAAAGTAAATGGCATGAAAAGGCACACACACAGATTCGGCATTATTATATGATTAGAAACAACATACTGTTCAAACGCTCCTCTGTTGATGAGAAGCTATGGGTACTTTGCATTCCTGACGATTTTGTTAATAAGCTCATTTGCTACATTCATTTCAGCTATGCACATTTTGGTCCACGAAAATGCTATCATATTCTTCGGACGACTTGTTAATTTTAACAATATGGAAAAGAGAATTCGAAGAGTCTTGACTATTTGTAAACTTTGTCAAAAGGCTAAACCATCTACTGTCTCACACCGTACTCCGTTGTTTCCTACCATTCCTTCTATATTAAAAGAATTCGCTGCTGTTGATCTCTTGGGACCCCTTGTCAGAACATCTAATGGATTTTAGTACGTTCTAGTCGCTGTTGAACTTACTTCAAAATTTGTTTCCTTCACTCCGTCATATAAAGCCACTGGACGGTCTGTATCCAATGCCTTTGTTAAAAATTTCTTACGTGAAGTTGGACAAGTTAGTAAAGTCATTTCAGATAACGGACCGCAATTCAGATCTGCTGTTTGTTTACGCATGCTTCAGAACCATAAAATCAAACCTGTTTTTATTTCATTGTACTCACCACATTGTAACCCGTCTGAACGGATTATGAAAGAAACCAATAAGCTATGCAGGCTTTATTGTCACAGAAAGCATTAGTATTGGGACAGATATTTACACTTATTTCAAAACATGCTGAAATGAAATGCCTCATGACTCCACTGATTTACCACCTATTCTTGTACTGAAGAATGAAGAACCACCGAACAGAATCAGAGGGCATGTACCTTTCCCGAATACACGTAAACTTCTACACAAAGAGATAATTCATTTGGATATTAAAAATATAAAATCTGTAGCAGACAAAAGGAGATACCTACACGGTAAAGCAAATGCAAAGAAATTATATATTGGTCAGAAGGTTCTCATTAAAGCTCTTTCATTGTCACATAAGAAGAAACACTTGAGTCACAAATTCTTTCTAGTTTACAATGGACCTTACAGAATCCGACGTATACCACATGATAATTGCGTTGAAGTTGAAACTCTGCGTACTAGGAAGAGTAAAGGTTTACATCACATTTCACATGTAAAACCGATCATTGAAAGATAATCTGCGTTTTAACTTTGCCATATAACGTTTCACTTTATATTACTAGTATGGTTTGTCAGACTTAGAATCTGTTAACATGCAACAATGTTTGAAGTTAAATATACAGTCAAGAAACAAGAGAACTTACTTAAACAGAAATTACGAATGCATTGTTCTAGTGAACAGACGTCACAATGTTATTGTGTGTGTACATTCTTGCTTGTTAGTTGCACGATTACGCAACGACTATAAGGCTTACATACTTAGAACATATACTGGTACTGCTAATGAGATTTTAGTGCAACATTTTGGTTTACTTGAAAATACATTCTGGATTTAAGTACTTTCTGCGAGATAAAAGATGACACAGTGGGACCGATACACGATTTTATCACGACGCTACTAATGAGTGACAATTTACAATGTTGCTTTTGCGGTGTTTCTGTTTTATATCTGCACAGTTTTTTCTGACTTCTTCTGGAAAGGAAAACATGTTTTAGTAGTAACTTTTGTGGTATAGCTACAGTGAGACAGCCTTTTCTCTAGCACAACAATACGTTGGAGTATAGTACTTTCTTTATCACGGTACTGTACGTAATAACTACGATATCTATACGCATAGCAATTCGCTTTTGTTTATTACTAGGTAAGTACATCGACTTCCACAGAACGTTGCTTTCAGACGACGATAATTACGACACTTGGCACATTTTTTACCCTCAAGTAATGACAGAGATTATGTTACAACAAGATGCACAATTTAGCGCCGCACTACACGTATTTGAGTGATTAATTTTGTACTTAAGACATTTATTTTTAAAGATTTTTGAATTACACTGATACAAAAGCTTTCCGAGATACATTTCATTCCATTGCTGTAATCTGTAACACCTGAGGGTATAATTGCATTAATCCTTAGGGGGGTAAACGCTTACTTTGTGTGCCATGTGTTTGGCAAGATCAAGGAGCCTTTGCTAATATGGTATTTGCTTATACAACTTTACACATCGGCACCATATTTATCTAACACATAAATTACATAGCTATCTGATCATTTAACTGAGAGAGACAAACATTTATTTTACTACGTCAGTGACAGATGTTTAAGCAATTAAACAGTTGGATAACTTCACACTTATGAAATTGTATTTTGTCTGCACTTTGTGAACTGTTCATATTTTTTCGGAACCATTGAGATACTATGAGAGCCTTTGAATGATGTATTTCGTAAGGGATCATGGTTTTTGAAGTACGTTAGAGGTAGATGACTTTATTGAAGGTCTTGAAATTATTGAAAGAAGCTGCAACGATTCTGAGATGTGATTGATCTGTTATGATGTTATTATTACGATGACGATGTGTATTATGCTGTTGAGGTATGTTTATGATCAATAAGCTGAGAATCGTACTTTAAGAGTTATGAAATGTGTGAATGTATCACAATGCAGGCGAAAATTTTTTGCACACTGTTATATTCATAGGATTTTGTTTCTACACATTTGCACCGCAAATTCTCGACCTGTGAAATTTTTTATATGTGACTATCACTGTAGCGGAAACTGATGTCGTAAATATTTTGGTAAGTAAGGTAGGTCACCTTGTTGTAATGCGTTTTGGGCGCCCAGCTGAGAGATAGTCGTCTGGCAAAAGAAAGCCCTTAGGTGGAGAAAAAAAAAGAAAAAAAGAGGCCATTATCTTGACATTTCTTTGTAGAAAGCATCGCAAATACGACTACGATAAGCTCAAACTTTAAAACATATGACTACACTGTGGAGCTCGTAATTTATGTTATTTACTAAAATGCATAATGAAATGATGAGAAACATTTTACATCTATTGTGTTTCTAGTTGAGAGTTTGCTCATTTTGTTTAATATCTAGTTTCTACCTGCACTGCAGCATTGGTTGAAATAAAATTTTATAGATGTACTAATATAGATATTTTATGTATACAGATCCAGTAAATAATAACTTTATGATCTACTTAAAAAAAAAGGAAGGAGCACAAAAGGACATTTCCCTTCACAGGACTTGCATACATAATTTTCTTTTCAACTACTTGGTAATATTTTTCGTAGAATAGGTTGTGGCGCACCACTTTAGTTACATAGACATTAAGATGTGAATAGACATTTCCCTTATCTGCATTGTTGCCTTTAGTGTAATATTTTTTCTGCTTGAGCTATGTCATATTTAGGTATAAGTTATTGCATTTGCTGCTGCTGTTTGGCAGGCATAGTGCTACTGAATTTCACTTTGTATTACTCTGTTAAGCCAGTTTGACTATTGATTTATTTTTGTTGTTTGCTGCACATTGCCTTATATTAGTTGTAATATTGCAATTGCTTTACTAATTTATATTTTTTTGCTGCTTGCTTTGACAATTTCCATTTTTTCAATGCTGTTTGTATTAATTGTTTTGTGCTGCTGCAGTGCCTCGTCCCTTAGTTTAGCATCTGAGCTCAGTAGATTTAAGTTAGCTTAAGAGAAGGTAGACTATATAAGAGAATGAGTTATGATGAACTGGAAGAAATGCATTGAGAAGCTATAAGAAAATGGTTTGGCCAAAAAAGTAGTGTACAGTGGAGAAAAACTAGTTTTGAAAGAGGATGTGAACAGAATAGAGAAAGCATGCTTGGATAGGATTTTTTTTTTGGTGGAAACAAATGTTGAAATAAGAGGAAAGATCTACAGAATGAAGTTTTGGGTTGGACTGCAGTACCAAATGTCACACTGAAAACAAACCCTGTCCTGTATTTTTGTGTTATTACACTGTGTGAATGTGTGTTTTTCGTGTCTTCATGTGTTTATCTAATAAGAGTTATGTTGTAGAATTTTTCTGATAATATGTTATTTACTTTGTAAAGATGTTTAGACATTATTTATTCTGTTTTGATTCAATGCTCATATGGGAAATTAATGTTTTGAAAACTACTCTCATTATTTTATATATTTACTTATGTCATAATTCCTGTAACACTGATGTATATGTTTATTTCTATTCTTTTGTAAAGCCTGTTCAACTACAAATGTTATCTGTATTGTTATGTTCTTTAATGATGTATTTCGTACCTTTGTTATTGTATTCTTATGTTATAAAATTGTAATTGACACCAGTTCATCAAATTAAGTAACTTGTAAGCATTCATTTCAGTGCACACGTTTCTGTTGGTCATAGTATATGCACAATATGTGAGAAGTTGGGACCGTTAGTGTTTGCACGTGTGTTGATAATTCATTAAGGGACTGGTTAACATATTTTCTGGTTCTAAGGACAATTCCAAAACCTTTGTGAGTGCACAAGTGGTGGTTTATGGACTTGCTATATTGTCCGCAAGACTCTTCGATGGTTATTGTGCACCTGCACAGTAGCAACAGATGGCTGCTGCCCGTCTCTACAAGGACTACAGTGGGTCTGCATCTCTGGTGGCTCACCAGTACCATTATTTCTACTAGGACTGCAGTGTGTCTGCGTCTCTCGTGGCCCACCAATACCATAATCTCTACCAGGACTACATTGGGTCTACTCTGTGACGACCTACCTACCTACCAATATTCTTCAAAACTTCGACTGACTCTGCTGTGGGTTTGCTCTGTTGTGGACCAATACCTGTCTTTCTGTTGGAAGGACAACGCTACTTCTTCAAGACTGCTTTGAAATCTACTACTTCCGTATGCATTGACGTTTACTGCTCAGACTCTGAGAAAAAAAAAAAAACTGCAATTTTACTGTGATGAATGATCAGGACTGTCTTTATGGACTGTGAGAAAATTTTAGATTTTGACCAACATTGTATCAATAAGTGTGTGCATATGATTTCTTTGTTATTGTAACTGTGAAATTTTTTTAACAGATATGTATTGGCCCATGCCCAAAACAATTTGTAAAATTTTTTTGGGGCTATGTAAGTAGGCTGTTGACGTTTTCTTATTGGTAACGCCATGTAGCGCTCTGTATGAAAATCACTGGCTGTGTTGTGTGCAGCCTGTGGCTAGTTTGAATTGTTGTCTGCCATTGTAGTGTTGGGCAGCTGGACGTTAACAGCGCGTAGCATTGCACAGTTGGAGGTGAGCCGCCAGCAGTGGTGGATGTGGGGAAGTGCGATGGCGGATTTTTGAGAGCGGATGATCTGGACGTGTGTCCATCAGAGACAGTTCATTTGTAAGACTGGATGTCATGAGCTGATATATATAATATGACTTTTGAACAATATTAATGTAAATAAATTGTTAGTCCTCTATCAAAATCTTTCTTTGCTAACTGTGCCTATCAGTAGTTAGTGCCTTCAGTAATTTGAATCTTTTATTTAGCTGGCAGTAGTGGCGCTCGGTGTATTGCAGTAGTTCGAGTAACGAAGATTTTTGTGAGGTAAGTGGTTTGTGAAACGTGTAGGTTAATGTTAGTCAGGGCCATTCTTTTGTAGGGATTTTTGAAAGACAGATTGAGTTGCGCTAAAAATATTGTGTGTCAGTTTAAGCACAGTCATGTATAATTGTTCAAAGGGAATGTTTCAATTGTTGATTAGATTCCATACAGCTACCAAATTTGCGGGAATGTTGATTGCTTCATTACATCTATCGTTCCAATTATCGCCATGTATTGTCTACGTGTTTTAGATCGAACTGAGAATACTGAAATACAGATCTGGTTAATGTTCATGGTAAGCATAATGACTGGGCACAAGTCAAGGTACAAAGAACATCCACAAAACATCAGAGAAACATCTACGGCGTGAAGTTCACCCTTTTGCAGACGATGTATCAAACTCGTTATTAAGCAGTCGATGCCGTACCGCCTCTATAATTCGGAAAGATGTGAAATCGCGACT
Source organism: Schistocerca gregaria (assembly GCF_023897955.1). Lineage (NCBI taxonomy): Eukaryota > Metazoa > Arthropoda > Insecta > Orthoptera > Acrididae > Schistocerca > Schistocerca gregaria. Next base: position 83,690,552 of record NC_064923.1, read on the forward strand.
CACCGTACCGGACAAAACGCCTTCAATGACTTACTGTCCACTCTTGCGTTGTTTGGCCCATCGTTCGATCAGTTTCATGTGTCACTGCCTGAGACCGTCCTTTTGCAAGGTACCCCACTCCAAGCGTCCACTGCAGGCAGCTCGCTTGCCAATTGTTCTCTCCTAAACAGAATGAGCTGGAGCTATATTCACTTAAGAGTTCAGTCCCTGTCGGGTTAGTCACTTATTATCATTGATAAAGTGTGACTCTCGTTTGCAGTCCGTGTCTCTCAGAATCTTTTTACGACCGCCGTTCTTCCGCTGTGCACATGGATGCGAGCAGCATAAGCAGCCTCTGTGAGATGCATCCTCCTAGCAGGTGCCGGGAGTACACAACCCTTTGTAGAAACGTTGAAATGTCTAGGTTGATGCACCTTCAACTGGGGCAGCGTTATTCATGGTATGGCTGTGGGAACGTTAGCAACTTAGCAACTTACTGCCTTTATCAACACAGTACAAAACATTGGATAGGGCAGTAAGACGCTACCTGAGCTATACAACACTATAAAAAAAAATACACTGACGGAAAAAAATTGCAGCACCAAGAAGGAATTTTGCGACATAAACGAAAGTTGGTGGGCGTGCTTCTACATCTGAAAGACGACGTCTATTCAAATTTCGAACAAGTCGTATAAGAGTGGTGACAGTAGCACCACTATGAGGATGCATATGAGGTCTACTTTAAATACGCGCTGTAACAGTCGTGAGTGTCAGTTACCTTGGAGATTAGACTTGATGAGTTGATGCCAATCAAGAACGTCTCATTGAGTTTGAACGAGTTCGTGTAATAGAACTCAGAAACTTAACTACACTCCTCCCGAACAAGCCATGAAGGCCCAAAGGTACCGACTGGCCGGCTGCTGGTGGCCGAGCGGTTCTAGGCGCTTCAGTCTGGACCGCTACGGTCGCAGGTTCGAATCCTGCCTCGCGCATTGATGTGTGTGATGTCCTTAGGTTATTTAGGTTTAAGTAGTTCTAAGTTCTAGGAGACTGATGACCTCAGATGTTAAGTCCCATAGTGCTCAGAGCCATTTGAACCATTGGGTACCGACTGTCTTCCATGTCATCCTCAGACCACAGGCGTCACTGGATGCGGATATGGAGGGACATGTGCTGAGCACACCGCGCTCAGTTTCCGAGACTGGAGCCGCTACTTCTCAGTCAAGTAGCTCCTCAGTTTGCCTCACAAGGACTGAGTGCACCCCGCTTGCCAACAGTGCTCGGCAGACCGGATGGTCACCCATCCAAGTGCTAGCCCAGCCCGACAGCGCTTAACTTCGGTGATCTGATGGGAACCGGTGTTACCACTGCGTCAAGGTCGTTGGACATGGAACTCCGAGGAGTTGGATGTTCCTTCTGTGACATTGCAAACATATTTGGCAGGAATGTAGCCACTGTACCTGCTTGTTGGCAGCGGTGGTCATGGGAATGTTCAGTCGCAACAAGATCGGGCTCTCCACAGCCACAAGTCACTACCGAGAGGGAAGACTATCGTGTTCGACTTATGGCTTTGGCCCTTCGAATTGCATCTGCAGCAGCAATTTCAGCAGCATAGTGACACAACGAACTGTTGAAAATAGGATATTTCAAGAGCAGATCCGACTCAGTCGCCCTGCAGCGTGCATTACGCTGACCCCAAACCATCACTCATTGGATAGGAGGGCGGCGGTCTGTTGTATTTTCTGATGAAAACTGGTTCTGCCTCCGTGCCAGCGATGGCCATGTGTTGGATGGAGGAGGTCAGTTGAGGGCCTGCAGCCAATCCGTGTGCATGGTAGGCGCACTGGACCTACACCTGGAGTTATGCTCTGGGATGCCATTTCGAATGACAGCACTCTCATGGTTATCCCACACACTCTGACTCTGAAATTGTACATCAATCTGATGATTCCACCTGTCGTGTTACGATTCATGAATAGCAGACTAGAGGGTATTGTCCAACACGCTGGCCCCCGCCCATATCCGCTGTTGTAATCCAACATGTTCTTCAGAGTGGCGACATGTTGTCTCCGCCTGCTCGGTCACCGGATCTGTCTCCAGTCGAGCACATATGGAATACCTTTTGTGTTAGCAGAAGAGCCAAAACCGTGTTACTACTGGACGCCGAAATGCACGCGTTCTAGCTAACGCAGGCAGACGTGAGGAGGGAAGGACTATACTGACATGAGGTATGGAACATGACAAGGAATGAGAATTTAGAAAGCGGACGCAATTAGTTTGATACTTAACTTTAATCCATTAATGATGAACGTCGCTCTTGACGGTACATGAGTCACAATATTATCTGTTCAGAATACATTCTTGAAGATATTACTTGTAGTAACTGAATATGGCTCCTTGCTAGTTCGTAGCAAATGACGTAGCTGAAGGCTATGCTAAACTGTCGTCTCTGCAAATGAGAGCATATGTAGACAGTGAACCATTGCTAGCAAAGTAGGCTGCACAACTGGGGCGAGTGTTAGGGGGTCTCTCTAGACTACACCTGCCGTGTGGCGGCGCTCGGTCTGCAATCACTGATAGTGGCGACACGCGGGTCCGACGTAAACTAACTGGCCGCGGCCGATTTAAAGGCTACAACCAAGTGTGGTGTATGGCGGTGACACCACAATACCATCGGGCGACAACTCCACCGTCATCCACAAACATCATTAACCGTCTCTGTATTGACCAACCAAGCGCAACAGACGTGGAACTCAATCCCACTAATTGACATTCGGCTCCTGCAGCAACACGATGCATGCACATTTGCATACTTGCTTTCAAGCATGCAAGTTTGCATGCTTGCTTTCAACATTCTGACAGTTTTACCGGTTATTAACGTACCAGCATTTCACATTTGCAATAGCTTATCTCACGTGTACATCAACCTGTGATCTTGCTATGCTAGTCGCTTAAATGAGTTGCAAAGACAAATTTACTCCCAAAATTTCATTACTCTACATTGGTTATTTTTTTAGTGTTCCGATTTTTTCCGTCAGTGTACAAACAAGAGACAGTAAAATTAAAAACAATCCAGATATATCAACACAAAACAGTAATACCTAATACACAATCGTATCAGGAAACTCATCCTTACACCATATCTAAACACACGAAATATCACGGGAGACTAGTGACATCTTTAAATACACAAAATTGATATGTCCTTTAAGACAAAAAGCACAACACAAAAGAAGTTTAAACGTGTGACAGGATAGAAAAATAAAGACAGTTCAGGAATATAAGAATTAACGTGTAATAGTTACAAGTCTAAATATATGGGAAAGAGTGTAAGAAATTGTAAGAAAAGGGACAAAAATCGTAGAAAAGTAGTGAAGAACAAATGCACCTACTATAGATATGAGGAACATCTAACAATAGAGAATCACTACCACCACCGCACTGGGACAAAAAGAGAGATGTCAAGCTTATGGCGTAACAACAAAAGAAAGTGAATGATCACACTGCGGGATAAATATTTAACACATAAGACCACAAATAAAAATGAAAATATGATAAATCATAAAAAAACAATAGCAGAAGGACAACATTCCAAACCATAAAACACACACACGCACACACACACACACACACACACACACACACACACACACACGCACACGTACACGCACACACACACACACACACACACACACACACACAGTCCACTCCCTAACCACTGTCTTTCCATCTCCACTCCAACACCCCATACTATGTACCCTCAGCAGCTCCAATGATCCCTCAGTCAGAGATACAGCATGAGAAGACAGCAACAAGATAGCTTAATTAAAGCGAAATGTATAATGTGACATATCACCTTTTACTATGTGCATCTAGTATGGAAAGAGGAACATATCGATACATGTACTATGACTTCAAATGGACATTAAGTATAAAAAGAACAGAACCAAACAGTCGAAAATAGCTTGAGAACAGATTGATCTGACACATGTGAAAATTACCAAACTATCAGTTTAATAAGCTACTGCTGCAAAATACTAACATGAATTCTTAACAGACTAATGGAAAAACAGGTGGAAGCCAACCTCGGGGAAGATCAGTTTGGATTCCCTAGTAAAGTTGGAACACGCGAGGCAATACTGACCCTACAGCTTCTCTTAGAAAATAGATTAGCATTTGCAGACTTAGAGGAAGCTTTTGACAATGTTGACTGGAATAGTCTCTTTCAAATTCTGAAGTTGGCAGGGGTAAAATACAGGGAGCGAAAGGCTATTTACAATTTGTACAGAAACAGGATGGCAGGTATAAGAGTCGAGGGGCATGAAAGGGAAGCAGTGATTGGGAAGGGACTGAGACAGGGTTGTAGCCTATCCCTGATATTATTCAATCTGTATATTGAGCAAGCAGTAAAGGAAACAAAAGAAAAATTCGGAGTAGGAATTAAAATCCATGGAGAAGAAATTAAAACTTTGAGGTTCGCCGATGACATTGATATTCAGTCAGACACAGCAAAGGACCTGGAAGAGCCGTTGAACGGAATCGACAGTGTCTTAAAAGGAGGATATAAGATGAACATCAACAAAAGCAAAACTAGGATAATGGAATGTAGTCGAATAAAACCCGGTGATTCTGCGGGAATTAGATTAGGAAATAAGACGCTTAAAGTAGTAAATGAGTTTTGCTATTTGGGGAGCAAAATAACTGATGATGCTCGAAGAGGAGAGGATATAAAATTTAGACTGGCAATGGCAAGGAAAGCATTTATGAAAAAGAGAAATTTGTTAACTTCGAGTATAGATTTAAGTGTCAGGAAGTCTTTTCTGAGAGTATTTGCATGGAGTGTAACCATGTGTGGAATTGAAACGTGGACAATAAATAATTTAGGCAAAAAGAGAATAGAAGCTTACGAAATGTGGTGCTACAGAAGAATGCTGAAGATTAGATGGGTAGATCACATAACTAATGAGGAGGTATTGAATAGACTTGAGGAGAAGAGGAGTTTGTAGCACAACTTGACTAGAAGAAGAGATCTGTTGGTAGAACATATTCTGAGGCATCAAGGGATCACCAGTTTAGTATTGGAGGGCAGTGCGGAAAATTGGAAGAGTGAGACCAAGAGATGAATACACTAAACAGATTCAGAAGGATGTAGGTTGCAGTAGGTACTGGAAGATGAAGTGACTTGCACATGATAGAGTAGCATGGAGACCTGCATCAAATCAGTCTTCGGACTGAAGACCACAACAGCAACAAATAATTTTCTCTAGATTTTAGACCACTGACGAGACCTAGAATGAATAAGCGAAATATATTTCATAGGTGGTGATGGTATCCCCTTTGTGGGGCACTCAACTGCACAGTTATCGGCGCCCGCACGTAGTCCCAGTCTTGTCACCGTCCAGACTCCTCAATTTTCCGAATGATGATGAAACAACACAAACACTCAGTCCCCAAGCGGAGAAAATCGCGACCCGGAGGGGAATGGAGCCCAGGACTCCGTGATCCGGAGGCAGCAACGCTAGCCACTAGACCATGAATAGCGGACTGCTTCATAGACATAAATAAAACATTGAGCCCTGGTGGCTCTCTTCCTGTCCATTCCTGTCGATTTCCGCGTAGAAGATATTCTTTTGTCGGCTATCGAACGAGGAGTGGCTGTCGGCCAAAGTGACGTGAGCTGGGTCGCAGAGAGATAGGAGGTCGGAGTCCGTGGATTGGAGTCAAGTCCGGGCAAGGCGAATCGGGTACACGCACGCTGGGCCATGCTGTGTGATGACTGCACCCGTCTCTTTGCTGTAAAGCTGGTTGTGGATTAGGGATTGTGTTGTGGATTGTGTATTCAACCGAGGACTTACAAAGAGAGGCTTCTTTCCACCGCAGTCCGCCGTAGTCCACAACCCCATAACACGCCACAGCAGTCCACCCACACCACCGCCGCCCCACACCGAATCCACGGTTATTGTGCTGTGCGGCCCGAAGTGTACCCTCCTCGTGAACTTCTTATACCAGACGACTGTAACCCAAAATATTTGCGTGGTAGAATAATTATGGTAATTATGGTGTACGCATACGTGGAGCCAGTGTTCGCGCAGCAATTCCCGACGTAGTATAACTGAGGCGGAATAACGGGAGCTAGCCCGCATTCGCCGATGCAGATGGAAAACTGCCTTAAAAATCACCCACAGACTGACCGGCACACCGGATCTCGACACTAATCCGCCGGGCGGATTCGTTCCGGGGACCGACACGACTTCCCGCCCCGGAAGATGCGCTGTAGACCGCGTGGGTCGTCTTTATCACGCTGCCGTGGATTTGTCGCACGTTGCCTTACCCGCAGGTCTCTTAACTTCTTTCCGCCTTTCTTGATGGTCGTCTTTTGCAGACTTGTATGTGAAGATTGCTGCTGTTTGGAAATCATGGTATTATACATTGCTTTAATCTTACTCAATGCTTAGTGGAAGCTTCTGACAGAATGGTTACTTGCGGTTGTGTGAGAAAGAGAGTGACCTCTGTGTTGTTATGAGGGGTTTTGCACCGAGATACATTCAGAAATACAATCAAACAAAGTATTTCATCACCTCCGTTCTGAGAGTTTCGGAACCTCTCAAGAAAATTGGAATAGAGATCAAGATAAACATCATTTCCGCCATTATTACTGCTCATAAAAACCACACATTGCATGTTGTGCCGCCATACAGCGATACCTTTAGAGGTAGTGGTCCAGACTGCTGTACACACCGGTACCTCTAATACCCATTAGCAAGTCCTCTTGTATTGACGAATGCCTGTGTTCGTCAAGCCCACTCCTCAATGGCGATTCGGCTTAGAACCCTCAGAGTGGTTGCTGGGTCACGTCGTCCAAAAACAGCTCTTTTAGACTATCCCAGGCATGTTCGATAGGGTTCATGTCTGGAAAACATGCTGGTCACTCTAGTCGAGTGATGTCGTTATCCTGAAGGAAGTTATTCACAAGATGTGCACGGTTGGGGGCTCGAATTGTCGTAAATGAAGACGAATGCCTTGCCAATATGCTGCCGATATGGTTGCACTATCGGTAAGACGATGGCATTCACGTATCGCACAGCCGTTACGGCGCCTTCCATGGCCACCAGCGGCGTACGTCGGCCGCACATACCTGAAAACATCGGGGATCCTCCGAGTTGCTCTACTCGCTGGATTGTGAGTCTAAGGCGTTCAGCTAGACTGGGTTGCCTCCAAACACGTCTCCGGCGATTGTCTGGTTGAAAGCATAAGCGGCATTCATCGGTGAAGGTAACGTGATGGAAATCCTGAGCGGTCCATTCCACATGTTACCGGGCCCATCTGTACCGCGCTGCATGGTGTCGTGGTTGCAAAGATGGACATCGCCATGGAGTCGGGAGTGAAGTTGCGCACAGTTTGAGTCGTAACACGACGTCCTGTGGCTGCACGAAAACCACTATTCTTCATGATCGCGTTGCTGTCAGGGTTCCTCCGAGCCATAATCTGTGGGTAGCTCGCATCCACTGCAGTAGCAGCCCTTGGGCGGCCTGAGCGAGGCATGTCATCGACTGTTCCTGTCTCTGTATCTCCTCCATGTCCGAACAAAATCGCTTTGGTTCAATCCGAGACGCCCGGACACTTCCCTTCTTGAGAGCCCTTCCTGGCACAAAGTAAAAATGCGGACGCGATCGAACAGCGGTATTGATATCAAGGCATTGTTGAACTAGAGACAACACGAACCGTGTACCTCCTTCCTGGTGGAATGACTTGAACTGATAGGCTATCGGAACCCCTCCGGCTAATAGGCGCTGCTCATGCATGGCTGTTTACGTCTTTCGGTGGGTTTAGTGATATCTCTGAGCAGTCAAAGGGACTGCGTCTTTGGTACAATATCCACAGGCAACGCCTCTTCAGGAGTTCTGGGAACCGGGGTGACGCAAAACTTTTTATGATGTGTGTGTATGCTTAGCGCTTATTGCTTACTGAGTGTCATATGCGAGCAGTTTGAGTGATTTTTAAGGGACTTTTGCTTTATATAAAGGATAGCTCTAGTGTAATGTTGGATTTCAGTGTGTTTTAGTGTTGCCTACGGAGCTCCAGTATGACTGTGTGATGCGTCACCATGGAGTTGTGTCTGCTGATGCTATGGATATTTTCTTTTGCCTATCTGCGCTTGCAGGGGCGGGGCGAATTGAAGGCAGAGGTACATTTGCTAGCGTGTTTTACGGTCTATAAGACACTATGGACTATATGCGATCCTTAGTTTTTAAGCAATTTAAAAAAAAATAACACTTTTGTCATTTTTATTATTACGTTGCAAATTCAAATTAAAAAGAAATTCTTAGTTTACAAAACCGAAATGACATTTAAAATACCTGGAAATCGTCATCTTCTAGTTTTGGCTATTTTGCCTTTAGTCTTCCTCATTATTTTCAGTTTTTCTTTACTGGCCCACCAATCGCGAACGGTTTTTTTTTTCTTTTGGTGGAAGACCGAAATGCCATTCAGCTGCTCTGTTGTGCATATGCTATAATTTTAAAGTTTTAGACCATATCATATTGAATACCTTTTATTTTTTCCATTACTAAAGTAGCTACCAACAAATATATTTTACTATTACCGATAACACGAATCACTTTCAGTTCAACTTCACTAGCACCGAAGACTGCAATGACGCATCAAAAGCTAGACAGGGTTCTGGGTTTGTGATGGCGGGGCGAGATGGAGACTGATAGCGATCTTATGAATCCTGCAATCGTGTTTGTCACATCGGCGCACTGCTGCTGCCAATTGAATCCGATGCCAGGTAGACATAGATTTCCCGTGGCATCGGATATATGACCATTTGTAAGACTGGCGGGAATTTTGAAAGAAGCACTGAACATTTTTATATTAATTCCGAGTAGAAGACGCATCCGCATCTGAATTTTGCATGCACTTTTTCGGAGAAAAAAGTGCGTCTTACAATCCGTAAAATACGCTACCCCTCTGAGTATTTTTTTAAACCTTACTGAATTTCAGTGTGTAATGTATGCCCCACCCCCCAAGGGCTCTGAGCTGTATGCAGTTTTAAGGTATTGTGAAGTTGCTTTTGCTTCCTGGTGACTAAGAAAGGTACATATTTGGAATTGCCATTCATACTTTGC